>NC_138304.1:50152500-50185000 GCF_965601325.2 Salmo salar
AGTAGTAGTAGAAACAGTAGCAGTAGTAGTAGTGGTAGCAGTAGTAGTAGTAGTAGAAACAGTAGCAGTAGTAGCAGTAATGGTAGCAATAGTAGCAGTAGTAGTAGTAGTAGCAGCAGTAGTAGTAGTAGTAGAAACAGTAGCAGTAGTAGCAGTAGTAGTAGTAGTAGTAGTAGTAGTAGTAGTAGAAACAGTAGCAGTAGTAGTAGTGGTAGTAGAAGTAGCAGCAGTAGTAGTAGCAGTAGCAGTAGTAGTAGTAGTAGTAGTAGAAACAGTAGCAGTAGTAGCAGTAGTAGTAGAAACAGTAGCAGTAGTAGCAGTAGTAGCAGTAGTAGTAGCAGTAGTAGTAGTAGTAGTAGTAGTAGTAGTAGTAGAAACAGTAGCAGCAGTAGTAGTATTCGCAGTAGTAGTAGTAGAAACAGTAGCAGTAGTAGTAGCAGTAGTAGTAGTAGAAACAGTAGCAGTAGTAGCAGTAGTAGTAGCAGTAGTAGTAGTAGTAGTAGTAGTAGCGGTAGTAGTAGTAGTAGTAGAAACAGTAGCAGTAGTAGTAGTATTCACAGTAGTAGTAGTAGAAACAGTAGTAGTAGCAGCAGTAGTAGTAGTAGCAGTAGTAGTAGTAGTAGTAGTAGTAGGGGTAGTAGTAGTAGTACTAAAGTTTGTAATTTCCACTTTGAGATTTCAGACTTGATTTGCCCTGACACAAAATGTATCAACCCCTACAAAACTGTTCATTAATTATAATCCACGTAATAATTCACATTTCCTGTTGCTGCAGGATTATTTTCCTGCTGTAGAAAATTGGCTCAAATTAAGATCCTACATCTGTAAGTTGTTATGGTAGTCATGTTACAGGAGATGACTTAGAGAGTATTGTGTTTACACGCTGGACAGAACACAATCCCACTAACACACACTGTACGTACTCTGGTAGATATTAAAGCTGACTTATCGCTTTCAATTTATCACTTTTGAAATACCTGCCAATCCTCCTTCTTTCCAGACCCAGACAGTACAATAAATCATAACAGGAGTCCTTACGAGATACCAGAGAGATGCCAGTGACAAGCCAGAAAATCATAAAAACAACTGTACAGGGAGAGAGTGGTAGTGAGAGAGAGAAAGAGAGAGGGGAAAACAAGACAGAATGAAAGAGTGAAGATGGAGGGAGAGAGAGAGAGTGGAGATGGAGGGAGCGACAGAGAGTGGAGATGGAGGGAGATAGGGAGAGAGAGAGAGAGAGTAGAGATGGAGGGAGAGAGAGAGTGGAGATGGATGGAGAGAGAGAGAGGAGATAGAGGGAGAGAGAGAGTGGAGATGGAGAGAGAGATAGAGAATGGAGATGGAGGGAGAGAGAGAGATGGAGAGAGAGAGGAGATGGAGGGAGAGAGAGAGATGGAGAGAGAGAGTTGAGATGGATGGAGGGAGAGAGAGATGGAGAGAGAGAGAGAAAGAGAGAAATGGAGAGAGAGAGATGGAGAGAGAGACAGAAATGGAGAGAGAGAGTGGAGATGGAGGGAGAGAGAGGGAGAGAGAGATAGAGAATGGAGATGGAGGGAGAGAGAGATGGAGAGAGAGAGTCGAGAAGGATGGAGGGAGAGAGAGAGATGGAGAGAGAGAGAGAGAAATGGAGAGAGAGAGTGGAGCTGGAGGGAGAGCGAGAGAGAGAGCGAGAGAGAGAGAGAGAGAGTGGAGATGGAGGGAGAGAGAGATGGAGTGAGAGATTGAGGTAAGGATACCTGCAAGAGTGAGAGTCAGACATCCCAATGTGCAGCAGATATGTAGCTATTATCTCTGCTCTTACTCAGATATATGTCTAGGTCTTTCCTGCTCTGGCTGTGACTGTGGGTCCTCATTCCTAAGGTATAACATTGTAGCAGAACGACTGATGAGGCCTAAGCGATGCCTAAAATGATGCCTAAGCTATAAAAAACAGCAGGCAGTTTGGTAACACCAAGAAGCTGGGTAGCTCTAAGTAAGCAACGCTGGATGATTACAGATGATTACCATTATGATTGCATCCACTTTGCGTCGACTTTGGGTGCTCATGACTAAAATATAGAACTGGAAGTGGAACGAAGCCAGGCAACTTTAGCTTGGCAGGAGAACATTTTTGGAGAAGGGAAAACCCATACATATTAGTTAGTGAGGTGTAGTTTGGTGGGAACAGAACATCTGAGTTAGTGAGGTGTAGTCTGGTGGGAACAGAACATCTGAGTTAGTGAGGTGTAGTCTGGTGGGAACAGAACATCTGAGTTAGTGAGGTGTAGTCTGGTGGGGACAGAACATCTGAGTTAGTGAGGTGTAGTCTGATGGGAACAGAACATCTGAGTTAGTGAGGTGTAGTCTGGTGGGGAACAGAACATCTGAGTTAGTGAGGTGTAGTCTGATGGGAACAGAACATCTGAGTTAGTGAGGTGTAGTCTGGTGGGAACAGAACATCTGAGTTAGTGAGGTGTAGTCTGGTGGGGAACAGAACATCTGAGTTAGTGAGGTGTAGTCTGATGGGGGACATCTGAGTTAGTGAGGTGTAGTCTGGTGGGGGACATCTGAGTTAGTGAGGTGTAGTGTGGTCATCTACTACCAGCCACATCCCCCCCCCCACCCCACCAGACCCCCCCACCCCTACTTCTCTTCGTCGTCTCTTACTACACACCTATTCCTCCATCAGTGTTTCAAATATAATTCAGCGGTGATGGAGAGCAGGGATGTAAATGAGGTGATGGAGAGCAGGGATGTAAATGAGGTGATGGAGAGCAGGGATGTAAATTAGGTGATGGAGAACAGGGATGTAAATGAGGTGATGGAGAACAGGGATGTAAATGAGGTGATGGAGAGCAGGGATGTAAATGCGGTGATGGAGAACAGGGATGTAAATGAGGTGATGGAGAACAGGGATGTAAATGAGGTGATGGAGAACAGGGATGTAAATGAGGTGATGGAGAGCAGGGATGTAAATTAGGTGATGGAGAACAGGGATGTAAATGAGGTGATGGAGAACAGGGATGTAAATGCGGTGATGGAGAGCAGGGATGTAAATGCGGTGATGGAGAACAGGGATGTAAATGAGGTGATGGAGAGCAGGGATGTAAATGAGGTGATGGAGAACAGGGATGTAAATGAGGTGATGGAGAGCAGGGATGTAAATGCAGTGATGGAGAACAGGGATGTAAATGAGGTGATGGAGAACAGGGATGTAAATGAGGTGATGGAGAGCAGGGATGTAAATGAGGTGATGGAGAACAGGGATGTAAATGAGGTGATGGAGAACAGGGATGTAAATGAGGTGATGGAGAGCAGGGATGTAAATGAGGTGATGGAGAACAGGGATGTAAATGAGGTGATGGAGAACAGGGATGTAAATGAGGTGATGGAGAACAGGGATGTAAATGAGGTGATGGAGAACAGGGATGTAAATGAGGTGATGGAGAGCAGGGATGTAAATGAGGTGATGGAGAACAGGGATGTAAATGAGGTGATGGAGAACAGGGATGTAAATGAGGTGATGGAGAACAGGGATGTAAATGCGGTGATGGAGAACAGGGATGTAAATGAGGTGATGGAGAACAGGGATGTAAATGAGGTGTTGGAGAACAGTGATGTAGTCCCAGACCCTGATGACTGTTCTGTTGTTATATTTGTACATTTTGTTACTTTGAAGCAGCGTGCAAAGTGAGCAATGTTGATATATTGTATAATTTCGTCGCCTGTTACAACCAAGAGCACAGACCAGTCTGAGTAGACTTCGCAAGTTCTCTGTCATGTAGCCTCAGTGTCAGAGAGGGAAAAGGGAGCACAGTTCCACAACAGGTATGCTTGCAGCTTTACAGACAAAGAAAACGTCTTGTCTGTAGCCAAAACAGTTATATAAATATTACCAGATATCTTCTTTATACAGGGATTCATAAACCTGTCACGGCTGTTTGAAGGATCGGACCAAAATGCAGCGTGTTCGTAGTTTCACATATTTATTTATAGTGAAACTAAATGCAATACACGAAATATTTGAAACACAAAAAACAACAAACCGTGACGCATAGAGAGGAAAACACACTACTCAAAAGATAATCACCCACAAAAACAGGTGGGACAAACATCAACGTAAATATGACCTCCAATTAGAGGTAACGAGGATCAGCTGCCACCAAATTGGAGATCAACCCAAACAACACCAACATAGAAATACAAAACTAGAAACTGAACATAGAAATACAAAAACAGACAAACACCCCTTGTCACGCCCTGACCTACTCTACCATAGAAAATAACAGCTTACTATGGTCAGGACGTGACAAAACCTTTAATATAATTTCACAAACCATGACACGGGCCATTTTAATCTAATTCCCGGTCGCTAATTATTGGTTTGATGAAGAAACAACGTTGTTCAGTCAGCTAGCTAACAACCTGCTAACTTGACAATAGGTCCAGGTAACTTGCGAGTGTAGCGAAATGCTTGTGCTTCTAGTTCCAACAGTGCAGTATTATCTAACAAATAATCTAATAATTCCCCAACACCTACCTAATACACACAAATCTAAAGGGGTGAATGAGAATATGTACATATAAATATATGGATGAGCGATGGCCGAGCGGCATAGACAAGGTGCAATAGATGGTATAAAATACAGTATATACATATGATATAAGTAATGTAAGATATGTAGACATTATTAACACACACACACACATACACACACACACAGCTATTAAGGTTTACTGGTCAGGCCTGACAGGAGACTCCAGACAGATGGATCTCATTATGACAGATGTCAGAAATAATTCAGCTTGTGCTCCTCCCCTGTATCTGGATGTGCTTCCTCTCTGCTCACTACTGTGTTCTGCTCTGGTCTGACAGTACTAGAGTTGCCTGGCTTGCTCTGGTCTGACAGTACTAGAGTTGCCTGGCTTGCTCTGGTCTGACAGTACTAGAGTTGCCTGGCTTGCTCTGGTCTGACAGTACTAGAGTTGCCTGGCTTGCTCTGGTCTGACAGTACTAGAGTTGCCTGGCTTGCTCTGGTCTGACAGTACTAGAGTTGCCTGGCTTGCTCTGGTCTGATAGTATTAGTAAGTTTGTTTGCATCCCAAATGTCACCCTATGCCCTATGGGCCCTGGTCTAACGTTGTACACTATACAGGGAATAGGGTGCCATTTGGAAAACACCTTAGCCTGGTCTGTCTTGGGTCTTACCTGGTCTGTCCTGGGTCTGGCCTGGGTCTTAACTGGTTTGTCCTGGGTCTGGCCTGGGTCTTATTAACTGGTCTGTCCCAGTCTGTGTCTGGCTTGGTTTGTTCTGTGCCTGGCCTGTTCTGTTCTGGGTCTGGCCTGGGTTTGGCTTGGCCCTGTCTTGGTCTGGGTTTACCTTCATAATGCCATCTTATAGTGAGAGCCCACTTAACGTTACCTATTTGTTTGTGTATCTGTTTTTGAAAAAAAAAAAATTACTAGGTAAGTCAGTTAAGAACAAATCATTATTTACAATGACAGCCTACCCCGGCCAAACCCCCCCCTGCCCCGGTCAAACCCTCCCCTAACCCGGCCAAACCCTCCCTACCCCGGCCAAACCCTCCCCTAACCTGGCCAAACCCTCCCCTACCCCGGCCAAACCCTCCCCTAACCCGGCCAAACCCTCCCCTACCCCGGTCAAACCCTCCCCTAACCCGGTCAAACCCTCCCCTAACCCGGCCAAACCCTCCCCTAACCCGGCCAAACCCTCACCTACCCCGGCCAAACCCTCCCCTAACCCGGCCAAACCCATCCCTACCCCGGCCAAACCCTCCCCTAACCCGGCCAAACCCTCCCCTAACCCGGCCAAATCCTCCCCTAACCCGGCCAAACCCTCCTCTACCCCGGCAAAACCCCACCTACCCCGGCCAAATCCTCCCCTACCCCGGACGACGCTGGGACAATTGTGTGCAACCCTATGGCACTCTCGATCACAACTGGTTATAATACAGCCCAGGATTGAACCAGGGTCTGTAGTGACGCCTCTAGCACTGCGATACAGTGCCTTAGACCGCTGCACCATTCTGTCCCCCTAAATGCTGTGGTTAGTGGTTGAGTGGGTCTGCTGCCCTGCAAGTGGCTGTTAGCTTGGTCTGGTCTTCATAATGTCCCATTATGAGGTCATCGTAGAGCCACTTCACTTATTGACCTCTTTTATTGATTGATGTATTTATATCCCCCACTTAGTTTGTATAGTCATGTTTGCTGAGGGGAGCAAAAGATGAGAAACTGATATACACAAGTTTGAGTAGACACACAAACACAGACACACACACACACACACACACACACAAACACAGACACACACAGACACACACACACACACACACACACACACACACACACACACACACACAGTGGTGTAAAGTACTTAAGTAAAAATACTTTAAAGTACTACTTAAGTAGTTTTTGGGGGTATCTGTACTTTACTATTTATATTTTTGACAACTTTTACTTCACTACTGTAAATTAAGAAAATAATTAACTTTTTACTCCGTACATTTTCCCTGACACCCAAAAGTACTCGTTACATTTTGAATGCTTAGCAGGACAGGAAAATGGTCCAATTCAAGAGAAAATCCCTGGTCATCCCTACCGCCTCTGATCTGGAGGACTCACTAAACAAAAGCTTTGTTTGTAAATTATGTCTGAGTGTTGGCGCATTCCCCTGGCTATCCCAAAGTTTAACAAAATAAAAATACAAAATGATGCCATCTGCTTTGCTTAATATAAGGAATTTGAAATGATTTTGATACTTAAGTATATTTTAGCAATTCCATTTGACTTTTGATACTTAAGTATATTTAAAACCAAATAATTTTAGACTTTTACTGAAATAGTATTTTACTGGCTGACTTTTGCTTTTACAGGAGTCATTTTCTATTAAGGTATCTATACTTTTATTTAAGCACACACACTGCTTGTTAATATTCTCCACAGAGAGAGGGGGGAAAAGAGAAAGAGAGAGGGAGAGGGAGAGGGAGGGAGAGAGGGAGGTAGAGAGAGGGAGAGGGGGGAGAGAGAGAGAGAGAGAGGGGAGAGGACGAGAGAGCAGGGGAGAGAGAGAGAAGGAGAGAGGGGGAGAGAGGGAGAGAGAGAGAAAGAGAGAAAGCAAGAGAGAGAAAGAGAGGGAGAGAGAGAGAAAGAGAAAGAGAGAAAGCAAGAAAGAGAAAGAGAGGGAGAGAGGGAAAGAGAGAGTTCCTGGTTTAAACATTCCTTGGGATAAGATCATGCAGCAGACAAAGAGCCTTTGGCTGGGAGGGAGGGAGGGAGGGAGGGAGGGAGGGAGGGAGGGAGGGAGGGAGGGAGGGGAGGGAGGGAGGGAGGGGAATGGAGAAGTGGGGATCTAATTTCCTTTTCCAAATGTTCATGAAAAACAGACGGCCTCAGATATTTCATAAGTACAGACTGGTTATTTATCTGTCACATTCTTCTACACCAGGAAGGCTGAGCTGCCTCCATTCTTCTACACCAGGAAGGCTGAGCTGCCTCCAAAATGCCACCCTATTCCCTACATAGTGCATTACTTTTAGTATGGTTAGTGTGGTCTTTGGTCAAAAGTAGTGCACTATGTAGGGGTGTGGGCTGAGGGGTGGGGCGAGGGGCGGGGTGAGGTGTGGGGTGAAGTGTGGGGCGAGGGGTGAGGTGTGGGGTTGGGTGAGGGGTATTGGGTGTTGAGGTGTGGGGTGAGGTGTGGGGTGAGGTGAGGTGAGGTGAGGTGTGGGGTGAGGTGAGGTGTGGGGTGAGGTGAGGTGTGGCGTGGGGTAGCGTGGGGTGAGGCGAGGTGTGATCTGTAATCTTCTCTTGTGAAGAAGTAGCCCTGCCAGAGACTTGTAACCCTAAATGTCACCCTCAGACCTAGAGAATAGCCTTTTTTCTAAGGGTTTAGGTATTGGGGTTGGTGAACAGAAGACCCATATTGAATACCCAGAGTTTACACTGACACGCTCTCTCTCTCCTTCTCATCTCCTGAAGGTGTTGGAGGAACATATTATATCTATTTATCTGTCTCTGATTTAGAGGGGTTGGGTTAAATGCGGAAGACATATTTTCAGATAAATGCATTCAGTTGTACAACTGACAACGTGTCCCCCCCTTTCCCCTTTATGTAATTTATCTTGTCTTGGGAGTTGTGAGATTGGTTTAACGTCTTCTCTCTTCTTACAGGGTGACATCCAGCAGCTGCTGATTGTGGCCGACCCACGGGCAGCGTACGACTACTGTGAACACTACAGCCCCGACTGTGAAACACCTCATCAGGAGCAGCCACAGGCACAAGAACCAGAGGATGAGGTATGGAGGGAGGGAGGGAGGGAGGGAGGGAGGGAGGGAGGGAGGGAGGGGAGGGAGGGAGGGAGGGAGAGAGAGAGAGAGAGAGAGAGAGAGAGAGAGAGAGAGAGAGAGAGAGAGAGAGAGAGAAAGAGATGGGTGAGAGAGAGAGAAAGAGAGAGAGGAGAGAAAGAGACAGGTGAGAGAGAGAGAGAGCGAGAGAGAGAGAGAGAGAGAGAGAGGAGGGAAAGAGACAGGTGAGAGAGAGAGAGAGAGAGAGAGAGAGAGAGAGAGAGAAAGAGACAGGTGAGAGAGAGAGAGAGAGAGAGAGAGAGAAAGAGAGAGAGAGAGAGAGAGAGAGAGAGAGGGGGAGAGAGACGTGAGAGAGAGAGAGAGAGACAGGTGAGAGAGAGAGAGAGAGAGAGAGAGAGGGGGGAGAGAGAGAGGGGGGGAGAGAGAGAGAGAGAGAGAGGAGAGAGAGAGACAGGTGAGAGAGAGAGAGAGAGGAGAGAAAGAGAGAGGGGGGAAAGAGACAGGTGAGAGAGAGAGAGAGAGAGAGAGAGGAGGGAAAGAGACAGGTAGAGAGAGAGAGAGAGAGAGAGAGAAAGAGACAGGTGAGAGAGAGAGCGAGAGAGAGAGAGAGAGAGAGGGGAGAGAGAGAGGGGGGGAGGAAAGTGGTGAGGGAGGAAGGTAATCTGTAAAACACCTCACCAGGAGGATGAGGTCAATGTCTTGGTGAGTGAAGGACAAAAGCGGGAGGGATGGTAGTGAGGGAGAGAGGGTGGGGGTTTTGTGTTCAGGTACTGATGCAGGATACTTCTGTAAAACGCGTGTTGTCCATCAAAGGCTGTCTTTAAATCCTCCCCATTTGAAGACATATTACAGTAATTTACAGTCTTGAACAGTTTGAGTAATTCCCACTGTATCCTGACAAAGAGTAGTAGGTCAAAGCCTACCTCTGTGTATCTCAGAGCCTGCCAATCTAGTAAGGTAAAAACATGTAGTGACTTGCCAGAGTGAACGTTTTGACAAGATTCACATGTGAAATAAATGTCTTCAATCTGTTTTGACCTATTTCTTCTTTGTCATACGATCATATTTCAAGATGAACACTGATGCATTTATCATCGGTGTCTAATTTGTGTTTTATGTCAACTGGCTCCAACTCCATGTAAATCCTCAACTGGCTCCAACTCCATGTAAATCCTCAACCGGCTCCAACTCCATGTAAATCCTCAACTGGCTCCAACTCCATGTAAATCCTCAATTGGCTTCAACTCCATGTAAATCCTCAACTGGCTCCAACTCCATGTAAATCCTCAACTGGCTCCAACTCCATGTAAATCCTCAACTGGTTCCAACTCCATGTAAATCCTCAACTGGCTCCAACGCCATGTAAATCCTCAACCGGCTTCAACTCCATGTAAATCCTCAACTGGCTCCAACTCCATGTAAATCCTCAACTGGCTCCAACTCCATGTAAATCCTCAACTGGCTCCAACTCCATGTAAATCCTCAACTGGCTCCAACTCCATGTAAATCCTCAACTGGCTCCAACTCCATGTAATCTTACAACTGGCTCCAACTCCATGTAATCCTCAACTGACTCCAACTCCATGTAAATCCTCAACCGGCTCCAACTCCATGTAAATCCTCAACTGGCTCCAACTCCATGTAAATCCTCAACTGGCTCCAACTCCATGTAAATCCTCAACTGGCTCCAACTCCATGTAAATCCTCAACTGGCTCCAACTCCATGTAAATCCTCAACTGGCTCCAACTCCATGTAAATCCTCAACTGGCTTCAACTCCATGTAAATCCTCAACTGGCTCCAACTCCATGTAAATCCTCAACTGGCTCCAACTCCATGTAAATCCTCAACTGGTTCCAACTCCATGTAAATCCTCAACTGGCTCCAACTCCATGTAAATCCTCAACCGGCTTCAACTCCATGTAAATCCTCAACTGGCTCCAACTCCATGTAAATCCTCAACTGGCTCCAACTCCCTGTAAATCCTCAACTGGCTCCAACTCCATGTAAATCCTCAACTGGCTCCAACTCCATGTAAATCCTCAACTGGCTCCAACTCCATGTAATCTTACAACTGGCTCCAACTCCATGTAATCCTCAACTGGCTCCAACTCCATGTAAATCCTCAACTGGCTCCAACTCCATGTAAATCCCTCAAACACACAACCATCTACTCTGCAAAGCTTCATTCTTCAACCAAATCCACATACTCAAAATATAATGATGTCAAGGCATCTCTCCAAATGGCACCGTATACCCTTCATGGTGCACTACTTTGACCAGAGCTCAGTGTGCCCTTGTCAGAAGAGGTGAACTATGTAGGGAGTAGGCTGCCATTTTGGGAAGCAGAATCTGTACTGTGATATTCAGATCTCATCCTGAAGGAAAACGCTGACATTTTCCTATTCCACTATATGAGCTCACACTAGAAACTTTCCTCTCTCTCTGCCACAAAATATGAGTCTCTACTTTGGTGTGTGTGTGTGTGTGTGTGTGTGTGTGTGTGTGTGTGTGTGTGTGTGTGTGTGTGTGTGTGTGTGTGTGTGTGTGTGTGTGTGTCTGTGTGTGTGTGTGTGTCTGTGTGTCTGTGTGTCTGTGTGTGAGAGAGTGGTCTCAGTGATTTATATCTATAATGACTGCACCAGGTTCAGGAGTCTTGGAGCTCAGCTCTCCTTCCCTGGGATCACACACACACAGGGCAATGGGACATACACGCATACAGTATACACCACATTTCATAAATAAAGGATTTACGGTTAAATAAATAAACAAATAAACAAATAATAATAGAGTACTAGTCAAAAGTTTGGACACACCTACTCAGTCAAGGGTTTTTCTTAATTTTTTACTATTTTCTCCACTGTTAAATAATAGTGAAGATATCAAAACTATGAAATAACACATATGGAATCATGTACTGTCGTAACCAAAAAAGTGTTAAACAAATCAAAATATATTTTAGATTTTAGATTCTTCAAAGTAGCCACCATTTGCCTTGATGACAGCATTGAACACTCTTGGCATTCTCTCAACCAGCTTCATGAGTTAGTCACCTGGAATGCATTTCAATTAACAGGTGTGCTTTGTGTCCCTTGAATGAGTAGGTGTATCCAAACTTTTGATTGGTACTGTATATGACATTATTGTAGTTGTTGTAGTCTGTGAATCAAAAGAGGTAATTGTCTAGAGAAAGACACACACACACACACACACACACACACACAGGCGCACACACACACACACACATCCTGGGAAATGTAAGCATTATTTCCTTCCAAAGCTAGACGCCCAGTCCAATACCTGGAAAACCAACTACTGGTTCTGGACGCCCAGTCCAATTCCTGGAAAACCAATTATTGGTTCTGGACGCCCAGTCCAATGCCTGGAAAACCAACTACTGGTTCTGGACGCCCAGTCCAATACCTGGAAAACCAATTACTGGTTCTGGACGCCCAGTCCAATACCTGGAAAACCAATTACTGGTTCTGGACGCCCAGTCCAATACCTGGAAAACCAACTACTGGTTCTGGACGCCCAGTCCAATACCCGGAAAACCAATTACTGGTTCTGGACGCCCAGTCCAATACCCGGAAAATCAATTACTGGTTCTGGACGCCCAGTCCAATACCTGGAAAACCAACTACTGCTTCTGGACGCCCAGTCCAATACCTGGAAAACCAATTACTGCTTCTGGACGCCCAGTCCAATACCTGGAAAACCAATTACTGGTTCTGGACGCCCAGTCCAATTCCTGGAAAACCAACTAATGGTTCTGGACGCCCAGTCCAATACCTGGAAAACCAATTACTGGTTCTGGATGCCCAGTCCAATACCTGGAAAACCAATTACTGGTTCTGGACGCCCAGTCCAATACCTGGAAAACCAATTACTGGTTCTGGACGCCCAGTCCAATACCTGAAAAACCAATTACTGGTTCTGGACGCCCAGTCCAATACCTGGAAAACAAACTACTGGTTCTGGACGCCCAGTCCAATACCTGGAAAACCACTACTGGTTCCGGACGCCCAGTCCAATACCTGGAAAACCACTACTGGTTCCGGACGCCCAGTCCAATACCTGGAAAACCACTACTGGTTCCGGACGCCCAGTCCAATACCTGGAAAACCACTACTGGTTCCGGACGCCCAGTCCAATACCTGGAAAACCACTACTGGTTCTGGACGCCCAGTCCAATACCTGGAAAACCACTACTGGTTCCGGACGCCCAGTCCAATAGCTGGAAATAATTGTCTTTATAAATCCTTGTTGTTTTGAATGAGGCGATAGAGACACTTTACATGTAGGCCTCTTCTAGATTATACAAAAACAAAAATCAATAGTTATTATTATATTGTCAACCAATCAGGTGTTTCAGGTCTGTTGATCAGATGACCTTAGGAAAGGAACAAGTTGAAAGGACGGAGGGATGACGGGATTGATGGACGTAAAGGTCAGGGGGTTCAATGTTAATAGTATGACTTTGACCCTGACCTTGACCAGAGATACCATGAGCCCTGAGCACCTACCCACCCCGTGATGCTTTGCGACACCCCGACACACGCCTAGAGACACATGCAACAGCAGAGAGACCAGGAAGGAGAAGAGGGATGGAGGGAGAAGGGGAGTCTTTTATGAGCACACTTCAATATTTATCTCTTTCATCAAACTCTCTGGCCTGTGGTGGTGAATTCTTCAGGCTTGGTCAGGCTCTCCAACATCATAAATATACTATCTCGGTTTCCTTTCTCTCTCTCTCTCTCTCTCTCTCTCTCTCTCTCTCTCTCTCTCTCTCTAATTTTCTCTCTGTGCTCACCTCATTTTCTCTCTCTCTCCTTTTTCTCTCTCTCTCTCTCTCTCCTTTTTTTCTCTCTCTCTCCTTTTTCTCTCTCTCTCTCTTTCATTTTCTATCTCACTCTCTCTGTGCTCTCTCCTTTTCTCTCTCTCCATTTCTCTCTCATTTTTTCTCTCTCTCTCTCTCTCTCTCTCTCTCTCTCTCTCTCTCTCTCTCTCTCTCTCTCTCTCTCTCTCTCTCTCTCGCTCTCTCCTCCTTGTCCAGGGAAACCCAAGGCAGTCAGCCAGCCATTCGGGCCTTCGGTCTTATATTATTTTTGATGAGTTCATCAGTTGGACTGGGACTAATATGAATCTGTCCCTTCTGATAGAGGTAGAGATAGAGTATCAGCCTCTGTTTTGACTGGACACCAGTTGTATGAATGGCACCCTACGGGCCCTGGTCTAAAAAGAAGTGCACTATATAGGGATAGGGTTTCATTTGGGATGCACAACTTAGCCTGTCAACTTCATTGGCCATGTTCTGTTATAACCTCCACCCGGCACAGCCAGAAGAGGACTGGCGACCCCTCATAGCCTGGTTCCTCTCTAGGTTTCTTCCTAGGTTTTGGCCTTTCTAGGGAGTTTTTCCTAGCCACCGTGCTTCTACACCTGCATTGCTTGCTGTTTTGGGGTTTTAGGCTGGGTTTCTGTACTGCACTTTGAGATATCAGCTGATGTAAGAAGGGGTATATAAATACATTTGATTTGATTTGATTCATCTGCCTCGCGTCTGTTTTTTGACTGGACCAAATCTTTTTATTCAGGGAGGAAAAAGTAAAAAACAAAAAAACGTTGTTCCTCAATGACAGACGTTATGTTTTTATGTCTTTCAAAGTGTTTACAGGCTGTTTACCGTAACTGTATCTTAACTGAAGCCCTGTATCTTCTTCTGGAACTGTAATTACATCCTCTGCTATCTTTAGGTTGCCCATAAGGTTTCACCTATAAACACACAGGCGCTTTCATTTTTAACTTGTTTTGTTCCCAGATGTTTCCCAGACATGCCACTATGCAAATATTATGCCATTAACATGTAATCCATATAGCTATTTAAAAAAATATATATTGAAAAGTATGTAAAAAAAAAAAAAAAAAAAAGGTGTTTTATTCTCACACACTCATACGCTCTGCCTATAATATAATGAACAGACATTTAGCCCTATTCCTATATCTACATGTTGGTCATTTAGCAGACACTCTTATCCTGAGCAACTTACAGTCAGTGCATTCATCTAAAGATGACTAGGTGGGACATCCACATATCACAGGTATAGAAAGTACATTTTTCCTCAATATCATAGCTATTAGTAGAGTCAGAGCTAGAAGGGGATGGGGGGGGTCAAGTGCAAGTGCTGGTTAGGTTATTTATATATATAGGAAGAAGACGCGTTCTGTCTCCTAGAGATGAACGTACTTTGGTGCAAAAAGTGCAAATCAATCCCAGAACAACAGCAAAGGACCTTGTGAAGATGCTGGAGGAAACAGGTACAAAAGTATCTATATCCACAGTAAAACGAGTCCTATATCGACATAACCTGAAAGGCCGCTCAGCAAGGAAGAAGCCACTACTCCAAAATGGTCATAAAAAAGCCAGACTACAGTTTGCAACTGCACATGGGGACAAAGATCATACTTTTTGGAGAAATGTCCTCTGGTCTGATGAAACAAAAATAGAACTGTTTGGCCATAATGACCATCATTATGTTTGGAGGAAAAAGGGGCAAGCCGAAGAACACCATCACAACCATGAAGTTTGACCCAAGTTAAACAATTTAAAGGCAATGCTACCAAATACTAATTGAGTGTATGTAAACTTCTGACCCACTGGGAATGTGATGAAAGAAATAAAAGCTGAAATAAATCATTCTCTCTACTATTATTCTGTCATTTCACATTCTAAAAATAAAGTGGTCATCCTAACTGACCTAAGACAGGGAATTTTTACTAGGATTAAATGTCAGGGATTTTGAAAAACTGAATTTAAATGTATTTTGCTAATGTGTATGTAAACTTCTGACTTCAACTGTATATATATATATATATATATATATATATATATATATATATATATATATATATATATATATATATATATATATATATTATTTTTTTTTTATTTTTTTTTTCTCTCCCCAATATTAAAATACTGTACTTTCCAACAGCATGATGCAGTGGGGGCAAGGAGGATATAGTTCTTTAGAGGATATAGTACCATAGAGGATATAGTACGTTAGAGGATATAGTACTTTAGAGGATATAGTACTTTAGAGGATATAGTACCATAGAGGATATAGTACTTTAGAGGATATAGTACTTTAGAGGATATAGTACTTTAGAGGATAAAGTACTTTAGAGGATATAGTACTTTAGAGGATAAAGTACTTTAGAGGATACAGTACTTTAGAGGATATAGTACTTTAGAGGATAAAGTACTTTAGACAATATAGTACTTTAGAGGATATAGTACTTTAGAGGATATAATACTTTAGAGGAAATAGTACTATAGAGGATAGAGTACTTAGGGGGACATAGTACTAGAGAGGAAATAGTACAATAGAGGATATAACGTTGTATGTGTCACGCCTGCTCCCTCTCTTCCCCCATTGGCGCTCGAGGGCGCCAGGCTCCCCCGGCATTACGCACTCCTGTCATCATCATTACGCACACCTGCCTTCCCCCCGTCACGCGCATCAGCGATTATTGGACTCACCTGGACTCAATCACCTCTGTCATTATTGTTCCCTGCTTCTGCATTGATTGCCATATGTCCTTGTTTACCCGCGTGCTGACGCTGTTCCTGTCCTGTTACCTGTCTGTTCTTCATTAAATGTTCAATTCCCCGTACCTGCTTCTCATCTACAGCATTGGTCCTTTTACAGTATGGCATTTGATATTACAACTACACTCAATCTTATATTTTTTTGAGTTAGAGAGAGCATAGTTGTTGGGAACTGTCTGAAAAAACATCACTCATCTCAGTCAAAGCCATGTAAATATGAAGAATGTGATATATCATAGTATCCTTTTTTTTATGTATTGAAAAAAAAGGAATACTGTATTTACAGGTGTGTACTAACTGGGTTTACCTGTCTGTTTGCCTGTCCCTCCGCTCCCGTCCAGTACAATTCGTACGACCTAGAATACAGTGAGGCCTACGACTACAGTGAAGGAGAAGTTGCCACTGAAACGGCCCCAACAGAAGGAGCCAAACCTGCACCTGAGGTAAAACACACCCCTGCAAAGGGGACAATGACATCTCCACTTCACGAAGGTGATTTATATCTAGTCTTATATCTAACGTAGTTATAGATATACGTATATTCATAATATCTGAATATGTTCGCTTTACATAGTGGGTAACTAACGTATTACAAAAAAATGGTTGGAACACATCTATGTGTCTCTGAGGTGAGTATGGATGTTACATTTCTCATGTTGACGCTGTAGTGAGTGGTTACATTTCTCATGCTGATGCTGTAGTGAGTGGTTACATTTCTCATGTTGATGTTGTAGTGAGTGGTTACATTTCTCACGTCGACGCTGTAGTGAGTGGTTACATTTCTCATGTTGACGCTGTAGTGAGTGGTTACATTTCTCATGTCGAAGCTGTAGTGAGTGGTTACATTTCTCATGTTGATGCTATATAGTGAGTGGTTACATTTCTCATGTTGATGCTGTAGTGAGTGGTTACATTTCTCATGTTGATGCTGTAGTGAGTGGTTACATTTCACATGTTGATGCTGTAGTGAGTGGTTACATTTCTCATGTTGACGCTGTAGTGAGTGGTTACATTTCTCATGTTGATGCTGTAGTGAGTGGTTACATTTCTCATGTCGACGCTGTAGTGAGTGGTTACATTTCTCACGTCGATGCTGTAGTGAGTGGTTACATTTCTCATGTTGATGCTGTAGTGAGTGGTTACATTTCTCATGTCGATACTATAGTGAGTGGTTACAATTCTCATTTTGATGCTGTAGTGAGTGGTTACATTTCTCATGTTGATGCTGTAGTGAGTGGTTACATTTCTCATGTTGATGCTGTAGTGAGTGGTTACATTTCTCATGTTGATGCTGTAGTGAGTGGTTACATTTCTCATGTTGATGCTGTAGTGAGTGGTTACATTTCTCAAGTCGATGCTGTAGTGAGTGGTTACATTTCTCATGTCGATGATGTAGTGAGTGGTTACATTTCTCATGTTCACGCTATATAGTGAGTGGTTACATTTCTCATGTCGATGATGTAGTGAGTGGTTACATTTCTCATGTTGATGCTATATAGTGAGTGGTTACATTTCTCATGTTGATGCTGTAGTGAGTGGTTACATTTCTCATGTTGATGCTGTAGTGAGTGGTTACATTTCTCATGTTGATGCTGTAGTGAGTGGTTACATTTCTCATGTCGACGCTGTAGTGAGTGGTTACATTTCTCATGTCGACGCTGTAGTGAGTGGTTACATTTCTCATGTCGATGCTGTAGTGAGTGGTTACATTTCTCATGTTGATGCTGTAGTGAGTGGTTACATTTCTCATGTCGATACTATAGTGAGTGGTTACATTTCTCATGTTGATGCTGTAGTGAGTGGTTACATTTCTCATGTTGATGCTGTAGTGAGTGGTTACATTTCTCATGTTGATACTATAGTGAGTGGTTACATTTATCATGTTGACGCTGTAGTGATTGGTTACATTTCTCATGTTGATGCTGTAGTGAGTGGTTACATTTCTCATGTTGATGCTGTAGTGAGTGGTTACATTTCTCATGTCGATGCTGTAGTGAGTGGTTACATTTCTCATGTCGATTATTTAGTGAGTGGTTACATTTCTCATGTCGATGATGTAGTGAGTGGTTACATTTCTCATGTCGATGATGTAGTGAGTGGTTACATTTCTCATGTCGATGATGTAGTGAGTGGTTACATTTCTCATGTCGATGATGTAGTGAGTGGTTACATTTCTCATGTCGATGATGTAGTGAGTGGTTACATTTCTCATGTTGATGCTGTAGTGAGTGGTTACATTTCTCATGTCGATGATGTAGTGAGTGGTTACATTTCTCATGTCGATGATGTAGTGAGTGGTTACATTTCTCATGTTGATGCTGTAGTGAGTGGTTACATTTCTCATGTCGATGCTGTAGTGAGTGGTTACATTTCTCATGTCGATGATGTAGTGAGTGGTTACATTTCTCATGTCGATGATGTAGTGAGTGGTTACATTTCTCATGTTGATGCTGTAGCGAGTGGTTACATTTCTCATGTTGATGCTGTAGTGAGTGGTTACATTTCTCATGTCGATTATTTAGTGAGTGGTTACATTTCTCATGTCGATGATGTAGTGAGTGGTTACATTTCTCATGTCGATGATGTAGTGAGTGGTTACATTTCTCATGTCGATGATGTAGTGAGTGGTTACATTTCTCATGTCGATGATGTAGTGAGTGGTTACATTTCTCATGTTGACGCTGTAGTGAGTGGTTACATTTCTCATGTCGACGCTGTAGTGAGTGGTTACATTTCTCACGTCGATGCTGTAGTGAGTGGTTACATTTCTCATGTTGATGTTGTAGTGAGTGGTTACATTTCTCATGTTGATGCTGTAGTGAGTGGTTACATTTCTCATGTTGATGCTGTAGTGAGTGGTTACATTTCTCATGTTGATGCTGTAGTGAGTGGTTACATTTCTCATGTCGATGATGTAGTGAGTGGTTACATTTCTCATGTCGATGATGTAGTGAGTGGTTACATTTCTCATGTTGATGCTGTAGTGAGTGGTTACATTTCTCATGTTGATGCTGTAGTGAGTGGTTACATTTCTCATGTCGACGCTGTAGTGAGTGGTTACATTTCTCATGTCGATTATTTAGTGAGTGGTTACATTTCTCATGTCGATTATTTAGTGAGTGGTTACATTTCTCATGTCGATTATGTAGTGAGTGGTTACATTTCTCATGTCGATGATGTAGTGAGTGGTTACATTTCTCATGTCGATGATGTAGTGAGTGGTTACGAGTCGTTATCATCCCAATATTTTCTACCTTTTCCTTCTTCTTTCTTGTGTTTTATCATGAATGTACAGGCTGCCGCTGTGGATGCAGCCGCTGTGGATGCAGCCGCTGTGGATGGAGAATACACAGCCTATGACTACGGCACGGTGGACAGCGCTCAACCGGCTGAGAACCCTACAGACTCAACCTCTCCAGTCTTGGTACATACTTCTTCATGTTTAATGCACACTTTTATCACTAAATGTTAGGTCATTCACTAAATGTTAGGTCATTCACTAAATGTTTGGTCATTCACTAAACTACAGAGTTTAACTCAGTTGCCTGTGTCCCAAATTGCACCCTATATTCCGTATAGTAGTGCACTACTTTTGACCTGAGCCTACTGTATGTGGTTCTTATCATCAGTAGTGCACTATATAGGGAATAGGGTACCATAAGACACAGGTCATGTCTTTCTGAAGGAGGATGGACTTCCTGGTCCCATCAAAGTAAAAATGTGATCCGAAATGACAACGGCGTAAACAATTTTAAAACATGTAGGGTTTTTCCAACAGTTGAGCCGCCAGACAGAGAGACATCAACGTTATATACGGTGGTTTGATGTATGTGGCGTATGAAATGCCAGAACGCTTTCCAATACCACATGATGTAATATGAATACCTCATGTTATATTCTGGTGAGAACGTTCCTTGTCTCCATTAATTCCGAGGCCAATTTGGATACGATCAAATGGCTGTTAAATACTGAGGTTTTGTGTATACTATTCTCAAAGAGATTGTTTAAGAATTTAGACTTAAAACGGTTTTAAAAGCAGCTCAGTGCTAAAAAATAAAGCACGTAGTCCTTATGTGGAAACCTCTTTTTGAACCTTTCTGAACTCATCATCCAATTTAGAAATGACAAAGCCCTCAGCTTGCGATCTCCGAGTAAGATTACTAGATATTACAAAGATCAAAGAACAAACGATGTTAAAAACAATGGATGTTCTTTTTCCTTGGAGACACAAAAAACCCAGATTACCCATAGGGATCTGGTCAAAAGTAGTGCACTATGTAGGGAATAGAGTTCCATAGGGCTCTGGTCAAAAGTAGTGCACTATATAGGGAATAGGGTGCCCTTAAGGACAGAAACAACTCTTAAATCTGATCTTGATATAAAATGAACTATTAAAACTCTGCCAGCTAATGAATTGTGACCAACGGGGTTTATCCTATCTCCTCTTGTTTATTGTGACCAACGGGGTTCATCCCATCTCCTCTTGTTTATTGTGACCAACGGGGTTCATCCCATCTCCTCTTGTTTATTGTGACCAACGGGGTCATCCCATCTCCTCTTGTTTATTGTGACCAACGGGGTTCATCCCATCTCCTCTTGTTTATTGTGACCAACGGGGTTCATCCCATCTCCTCTTGTTTATTGTGCCCAACGGGGTTCATCCCATCTCCTCTTGTTTATTGTGACCAACGGGGTTCATCCCATCTCTTCTTGTTTATTGTGACCAACGGGGTTCATCCCATCTCCTCTTGTTTATTGTGACCAACGGGGTTCATCCCATCTCCTCTTGTTTATTGTGACCAACGGGGTTCATCCCATCCCCTCTTGTTTATTGTGACCAACGGGGTCCATCCCATCTCCTCTTGTTTATTGTGACCAACGGGGTTCATCCCATCTCCTCTTGTTTATTGTGACCAACGGGGTTCATCCCATCCCCTCTTGTTTATTGTGACCAACGGGGTCCATCCCATCTCCTCTTGTTTATTGTGACCAACGGGGTTCATCCCATCTCCTCTTGTTTATTGTGACCAGCGGGGTTCATCCCATCTCCTCTTGTTTATTGTGACCAGCGGGGTTCATCCATCTCCTCTTGTTTATTGTGCCCAGCGGGGTAGTTTCCTGTAGTTTCCCCGTCTTCGTTTAACCTAAACCATCACATAAACGTAGCCCTTAATGAGAGACATCCAGGGGTAAAGTGAGACAATATGGATGCAATGCAACCAATAAATGTCATATATGTGCAACACAATATGGCACCGTTATGAGGGTGCAGGTGAACAAGTCTACACAACCCAGGCCATGAATTACTTTTAAAAAAAAGAGTTTTGAAGATGAGGAGAGACGAAAACAATGTCTGCGGTGAAGGAAGGTATTTTTGAAAATCAAATCAAATTGTATTTTTTATTGACCCGTTACAGTTACTTTAATGGAACAAAGTGTTTTTTTTTTTTTTTTTACAACAGAATCATTTTCATAACATGAAATAGATATTCTTACTTCTTCTTTTTACTCAACTCATAGTTCTGTTGGTTGATCTGGAATTATGATTTAAACACGTAAAAGGAACCGTTTTTCTACGTCTCAGATTAAGACAACTCTTTAACCAAAAAGCATGTTGGTCGTAGGATCCTCTGTTGAAAATGTTTTTTCCAGGAACAATACACTTAATCCATCTCTGGGAAACCGGGCCCTTCATTTTTATCTGATGTAACCCTTGGTCATGTTTATATGTGTAAACGTGTGATTAAGAAGAAAAAAAAACTCAAATAGATTTATGTTTTATTGTCACATGAAATGTGTTGTTTTACAGTATGTAAAGTATGATACGTTTGTTTTGTCAGCATGCTGTCTAAACTAATACTGGCATCTGATTATCGTTCTCATACCATACATGACATGAATCATATGACAACAATAGCTAAAGTAGTATGCTGTAGTCTGAACATACAGATCTGAGAACAGACTAGTGGTGTTCTAAACTCATACAGATCTGAGAACAGACTAAAACAAATGTTTTTAACTGTGATTCACAATCACATATTACTCTAAATAAAAGAAATAATGTGAAAGTTATTCAATAAGTTACCTATTCCCATGCTTTGTCCTCTCTCTAACCCCAACCCTCCATTTTCCCTCCCCTCCTCACAATGACCAATCAGAACTATGACGAGGAAATAGTTGATGATTACATCACAGGTGTGGAGAAGGTTGACGCCGACCCTACGGCTGCCGCAGAAACCGGCTCAGACACCAAAGGTCCCGACCCCGGCGAGAACTCGTACGATTTTAAGGAGTATGATCTGAAGGAATACGGTGATACTAAGGAGATTGATATGAAACAGACATACGAGTATGGGGATTATGGCGACTATGGCACTGGAGAGGCCAAACCCACCGCCTCTGTCTCGGCCTATGAGGATGAGTTTGGGCCCGGCATACCCGCTGAGACCGAGACAGAGTCTAGTGTAAGCACTGTAGCTTTTGATACTCATATAGTGGCCTGAATGTACACACACTCATATCATAAAGACTAGTACGAGTACTGTAAGTTACTGGGTCGGTTACTGGGTCAGTTATTGGGTCAGATAATGTCAGTTACTAAGGCAGTTTCTGAGTTAGTTACTGGGTTAGTTACTGGGTCAGTTATTGGGTCAGATAATAAGTCAGTTACTAAGTCAGTTTCTGGGTTAATACTGGGTCAGTTACTAAATCAGTTACTGGGTCAGTTACTAAGTCAGTGACTGGGTCAGTGACTGGGTCAGTGACTGGGTCAGTTACTGGGTCAGTGACTGGGTCAGTTACTGGGTCAGTTACTAAGTCAGTTTCTGGGTTAGTTATTGGGTCAGTTACTAAGTCAGTTACTGGGTCAGTTACTAAGTCAGTTACTGGGTCAGTTACTGGGTCAGTGACTGGGTCAGTGACTAGGTCAGTGACTGGGTCAGTTACTCGGTCAGTTGCTACATTAGTGACTGGGTCAGTTACTAAGTCAGTTACTAAATCAGTTACTGGGTAAGTTACTAGGTCAATTGCTACGTTAGTGACTGGGTCAGTTACTAAGTCAGTTACTAAATCAGTTACTGGGTAAGTTACTAAGCCAGTTACTGGGTCAGTTGCTAAGTCAGTAACTGGGTCAGTTGCTAAGTCAGTAACTGAGTGAGTTACTAAGTCAGTTACTAAGTCAGTTGCTAAGTCAGTAAATGGGTCAGTTGCTAAGTCAGTAACTGGGTGAGTTACTAAGTCGGTTACTAAGTCAGTTACTAAGTCAGTTGCTAAGTCAGTTACTGGGTCAGTTGCTAAGTCAGTAACTGGGTGAGTTACTAAGTCAGTTACTAAGTCAGTGACTAGGTCAGTGACTAGGTCAGTTGCTAAGTCAGTTGCTAAGTCAATTACTACTTTTTCAGCAATTGTGCTACTAGCATTAGCGCAATGACATGCTAGCTGTTCCCATAGACTTCCAGTCATTAAGCCACCGGCTATCTAAATGAGTATATGGGAAACACTGTGTTTAGTTGACAACTTTGTCAAATATCAACCAATATCTGATGTCTTTCACTGTTGTTTTCAGATGGGAGGAGGAGGATATGGTGGTGAGAAGGGAGAGAAAGGAGAACCCGCCGTCATTGAACCCGTAAGTCAAAGCCTGTATTACTGTATTACTGTATTTCTACATATTACTGTAACTAGGTATTATCACTACTGTATAACTGTGTATTATCACTGCTGTATAACTAGGTATTACTGTATAACTAGGTAATATCACTACTGTAGAACGAGGTATTATTACTACTGTAGAACTAGGTATTACTGTATAACTAGGTATTATCACTACTGTATAACTAGGTATTATCACTACTATATAACTAGGTATTATCACTACTATATAACTAGGTATTATCACTACTGTATAACTAGGTATTATCACTACTGTATAACTAGGTATTATCACTGCTGTATAACTAGGTATTACTGTATAACTAGGTATTATCACTACTGTATAACTAGGTGTTACTGTATAACTAGGTATTATCACTACTGTATAACTAGGTATTATCAATACTGTATAACTAGGTATTATCACTACTGTAGAACGAGGTATTATCACTACTATATAACTAGGTATTATCACTACTATATTACTAGGTATTATCACTACTGTATAACTAGGTATTATCACTGCTGTATAACTAGGTATTACTGTATAACTAGGTATTATCACTACTGTATAACTAAGTATTATCACTACTGTAGAACTAGGTATTACCACTACTGTATAACTAGGTATTACCACTACTGTATAACTAGGTATTATCAATACTGTATAACTAGGTATTATCAATACTGTATAACTAGGTATTATCACTACTGTATAACTAGGTATTACTGTATAACTAGGCATTATCACTACTGTATAACTAGGTATTATCACTACTGTATAACTAGGTATTATCACTACTGTATAACTAGGTACTATCACTACTGTATAACTAGGTATTACTGTATAACTAGGTATTATCAATACTGTATTACTAGGTATTACCACTACTGTATACCTAGGTATTATCACTACTGTATAACTAGGTATTATAACTACTGTATAACTAGGTATTATCAATACTGTTTAACTAGGTATTACTATATAACTAGGTATTATCACTACTGTATAACTAGGTATTATCAATACTGTATAACTAGGTATTATCAATATTGTATAACTAGGTATTATCAATACTGTATAACTAGGTATTATCAATACTGTAACTAGGTTTTACTGTATAACTAGGTATTATCAATACTGTATAACTAGGTATTATTACTGCTGTATAACTAGGTATTACTGTATAACTAGGTATTATCACTACTGTATAACTAGGTGTTACTGTATAACTAGGTATTATCACTACTGTATAACTAGGTATTATCACTACTGTATAACTAGGTATTATCACTACTGTATAACTAGGTATTATCACTACTGTATAACTAGGTATTATCACTGCTGTATAACTAGGTATTATCAATACTGTATAACTAGGTATTATCACTACTGTAGAACGAGGTATTATCACTACTATATAACTAGGTATTATCACTACTATATAACTAGGTATTATCACTACTGTATAACTAGGTATTATCACTGCTGTATAACTAGGTATTACTGTATAACTAGGTATTATCACTACTGTATAACTAGGTATTATCACTACTGCAGAACTAGGTATTACCACTACTGTATAACTAGGTATTACCACTACTGTATAACTAGGTATTATCAATACTGTATAACTAGGTATTATCACTACTGTATAACTAGGTATTATCACTACTGTATAACTAGGTATTACTGTATAACTAGGTATTATAACTACTGTATAACTAGGTATTATCACTACTGTAGAACTAGGTATTACCACTACTGTATAACTAGGTATTACCACTACTGTATACCTAGGTATTATCACTACTATATAACTAGGTATTATCACTACTGTATAACTAGGTATTATCACTACTGTATAACTAGGTATTATCACTGCTGTATAACTAGGGATTACTGTATAACTAGGTATTATAACTACTGTATAACTAGGTGTTACTGTATAACTAGGTATTATCACTACTGTATAACTAGGTATTATCACTACTGTATAACTAGGTATTATCACTACTGTATAACTAGGTATTATCACTGCTGTATAACTAGGTATTATCAATACTGTATAACTAGGTATTATCACTACTGTATAACTAGGTATTACTGTATAACTAGGCATTATCACTACTGTATAACTAGGTATTATCACTACTGTATAACTCGGTATTATCACTACTGTATACTAGGTATTATCACTACTGTATAACTAGGTATTACTGAATAACTAGGTATTATCACTACTGTATAACTAGGTATTTTCACTGCTGTATAACTAGGTATTACTGTATAACTAGGTATTATAACTACTGTATAACTAGGTATTATCACTACTGTAGAACTAGGTATTACCACTACTGTATAACTAGGTATTACCACTACTGTATACCTAGGTATTATCACTACTATATAACTAGGTATTATCACTACTGTAGAACTAGGTATTACCACTACTGTATAACTAGGTATTACCACTACTGTATACCTAGGTATTATCACTACTATATAACCAGGTATTATCACTACTGTATAACTAGGTATTATCACTACTGTATAACTAGGTATTATCACTGCTGTATAACTAGGTATTACTGTATAACTAGGTATTATCACTACTGTATAACTAGGTGTTACTGTATATCTAGGTATTATCACTACTGTATAACTAGGTATTATCAATACTGTATAACTAGGTATTATCACTACAGTAGAACGAGGTATTATCACTACTATATAACTAGGTATTATCACTACTATATAACTAGGTATTATCACTACTGTATAACTAGGTATTATCACTGCTGTATAACTAGGTATTACTGTATAACTAGGTATTATCACTACTGTATAACTAGGTATTATCACTACTGTAGAACTCGGTATTACCACTACTGTATAACTAGGTAGTACCACTACTGTATAACTAGGTATTATCAATACTGTATAACTAGGTATTATCACTACTGTATAACTAGGTATTATCACTACTGTATATCTAGGTATTACTGTATAACTAGGTATTATCACTGCTGTATAACTAGGTATTATCAATACTGTATAACTAGGTATTATCACTGCTGTATAACTAGGGATTACTGTATAACTAGGTATTATAACTACTGTATAACTAGGTGTTACTGTATAACTAGGTATTATCACTACTGTATAACTAGGTATTATCACTACTGTATAACTAGGTATTATCACTACTGTATAACTAGGTATTATCACTGCTGTATAACTAGGTATTATCAATACTGTATAACTAGGTATTATCACTACTGTATAACTAGGTATTACTGTATAACTAGGCATTATCACTACTGTATAACTAGGTATTATCACTACTGTATAACTCGGTATTATCACTGCTGTATAACTAGGTATTACTGTATAACTAGGTATTATCAATACTGTATAACTAGGTATTATCACTACTGTATAACTAGGTATTATCACTGCTGTATAACTAGGTATTATCACTGCTGTATAACTAGGTATTACTGTATAACTAGGTATTATCACTACTGTATAACTAGGTATTATCACTACTGTAGAACTAGGTATTACCACTACTGTATAACTACGTATTATCACTACTGTATAACTAGGTATTATCAATACTGTATAACTAGGTATTATAACTACTGTATAACTAGGTATTATCACTACTGTATAACTAGGTATTCCTGTATAACTAGGTATTATCACTACTGTATAACTAGGTATTATCACTACTGTATAACTAGGTATTACTGTATAACTAGGTATTATCAATACTGTATTACTAGGTATTATCACTACTGTATACCTAGGTATTATCACTACTGTATAACTAGGTATTATCACTACTGTATAACTAGGTGTTATCACTACTTTAGAACTAGGTATTACCACTACTGTATAACTAGGTATTACCACTACTGTATAACTAGGTTTTTTCAATACTGTATAACTAGGTATTACTGTATAACTAGGTATTATCACTACTGTATAACTAGGTATTATCACTACTGTATAACTAGGTATTATCACTTCTGTATAACTAGGTATTATCAATACTGTTTAACTAGGTATTACTGTATAACTAGGTATTATCAATACTTTATAACTAGGTGTTATCACTACTTTAGAACTAGGTATTACCACTACTGTATAACTAGGTATTACCACTACTGTATAACTAGGTATTATCACTACTGTATAACTAGGTATTACTGTATAACTAGGTATTATCACTACTGTATAACTAGGTATTATCACTACTGTATAACTAGGTATTATCACTTCTGTATAACTAGGTATTATCAATACTGTTTAACTAGGTATTACTATATAACTAGGTATTATCACTACTGTATAACTAGGTATTATCAATACTGTATAACTAGGTATTTTCAATACTGTATAACTAGGTATTATCAATACTGTTTAACTAGGTATTACTATATAACTAGGTATTATCACTACTGTATAACTAGGTATTAGCAATACTGTATAACTAGGTGTTATCACTACTTTAGAACTAGGTATTACCACTACTGTATAACTAGGTATTACCACTACTGTATAACTAGGTATTATCACTACTGTATAACTAGGTGTTATCACTACTTTAGAACTAGGTATTACCACTACTGTATAACTAGGTATTATCACTACTTTAGAACTAGGTATTATCACTACTGTATAACTAGGTATTATCAATACTGTATAACTAGGTATTTTCAATACTGTATAACTAGGTATTATCAATACTGTTTAACTAGGTATTACTATATAACTAGGTATTATCACTACTGTATAACTAGGTATTAGCAATACTGTATAACTAGGTATTTTCAATACTGTATAACTAGGTATTATCAATACTGTTTAACTAGGTATTACTATATAACTAGGTATTATCACTACTGTATAAGTAGGTATTATCAATACTGTATAACTAGGTATTATCAATACTGTTTAACTAGGTATTATCAATACTGTAACTAGGTTTTACTGTATAACTAGGTATTATCAATACTGTATAACTAGGTATTACCACTACTGTATAACTAGGTATTACCACTACTGTATAACTAGGTATTACCACTACTGTATAACTAGGTATTACCACTACTGTATAACTAGATATTACCACTGCTGTATAACTTGGTATTACTGTATAACTAGGTATTATCAATACTGTATAACTAGGTATTATCAATACTGTATAACTAGGTATTTTCAATACTGTTTAACTAGGTATTATCAATACTGTAACTAGGTTTTACTGTATAACTAGGTATTACTGTATATCTAGGTATTGTCACTACTGTATAACTAGGTATTAATGATTTATCAGCTAAAACTGAGCCATAAACACATTTTTACAGAACATAATTTCTTAGTGTGAGTTTCTCCTGTATGGACTCCCCAGTCCTTGTTTCCCCACTCCTCTACTTTGTCTCCACTCTGCAGTGTGTAGATTTACTGCTGTCTCTGAAGGCTACTGTATTAATTGTTCCCTCTCTCTTCCCTCTATTCCAGGGGATGCTGATTGAAGGACCCCAAGGAGCCCCCGGCCAAGCTGTGAGTATCACGTTCTCTCTTTCCCCCCTGACCCTCTCTCTCTTTCCACAGATGGAGAACTGCTGAAGAGAAGAGGGGGAAGAAACTCTCTTTATGAAAAGTGATTTAGTCCTCCTGAATGAGCCTGTAAAGAAAGCGGAGAAAGAGTGTGAGAGAGAGAGGGAGAAAGAGAGAGAGAGAGGGAGAAAGAGAGAGCGATAGATAGGGGGAGAAAGAGGGAGAGAGTGAGAAAGAAAGAGAGAGTGAGAAAGAGAGAGGGAGAAAGAGACAGAGGGAGAGAGAGAGAGAGGGAGAAAGACAGAGAGAGAGCACGAGAGAGAGGGAGAAAGAGAGAGACAGAGAGTGAGTGAGAAAGAGAGAGAGAGAGAGAAGAAGAAAGAGAGAGAGAGGGAGAAGGAGAGAGATTGAGGGAGAAAGAGAGATAGATGGAGAAAGAGAGAGAGAGATAGAGGAAGAAAGAGAGAGAGCTAGAGGGGAAAGAGAGAGAGAGAGAGAGAGGGAGAAATAGAGAGAGCTAGAGGGGAAAGAGAGAGAGAGATAGATGATAAAGAGAGAGATAGGGGAAAGAGAGAGAGAGGTAGAGAGAGAAAGAAAGAGTGAAAGAGGGAGAAAGAGAGAGAGAGAGTTGTTTAGCTATGTCTCTCTGAGGTTGATAGATTAAATGTGGTAGCAGTTTGGTTAGCTAGCCCTGCTGTGGTGGTGTGGGATGTTTTAGTTAACGTGTGTGTGTGTGTGTGTGTGTGTGTGTGTGTGTGTGTGTGTGTGTGTGTGTGTGTGTGTGTGTGTGTTGCGTGTGCGTGTGTGCGTGTGCGTGTGTGTACACAGGGCCTCCCTGGCTCCCCAGGCTTGCAGGGTTCTTCTGGCCCACACGGAGATCACGGTGACAGGGTAAGTGAGAGCTGTTGCTCCCATGGTGCTTCCTGCTGTTGGAAATAGGTCAAGGGTGAATCCTTGATCATCCCCCATTAATCCCTATAGATGACTACACCACTGTCTTTATCGTTCTAACTATTGGAATTATTATACACTCTTCAGCAAAGGACAACAAAAATGACCAGGTCCTTGGTCAAGCCCTTGTTGGGTTATAGTTGGCATTCGCTATATTACATCCAACTGTCTGCCGAGTAAAAACAACTATATTACTTAATACATACCAGATAAAATACTGTTAAAAAACAACTATAGTACTTAATACATACCAGAGAAAATACTGTTAAAAAACAGCTACAGTACTTAATACATACCTGGGAAAATACTCTTAAAAAAACACCTATAGTACTTAATACATATCAGAGAAAATACTGTTAAAAAAACACCTATAGTGTTTAATACATACCAGAGAAAATAGTGATGTAAATGTAGGGGAATGTGGTTTTGACCCCTCCGGCATGTCCTCTTGTCTGGTCTGTCTCCTTGGGCCATGACGAATGTAGCTGACTAATAATGAATCAGCATTCCACTCACTAGACTGATTTATAGATGACTTGTGACAGTATAACGATATTGAAGACATTATTATTAATAATAATAGTAATAATAATAATAATAATAATGATAATAAATACAGTTTAAGATGTTGTCTTGACAGTCGTAGAGCCCCACACCCTCACGCCATGGGGAGAAAAGAAAAAGGATGAGGAGGGAAGAGAGGAAGACAGAGGTGCAGGCAGGGAATGCAGATATGTTCAGAAACTTAACTCTCATTACCCTCAACAGCACATTGTTGTAGGCCGTCGTCCCAAATGGCAACCTATTCACTACATAGACCCAACCGACCCTCAGCCCTCCAGCTCAGTTTACAAGGGACCTAACCGACCTTTAACCCTCCAACTCAGTTTACAAGGGACCTAACCGACCCTCAACCCTCCAACTCAGTTTACAAGGGACCTAACCGACCTTCAACCCTCCAGCTCAGTTTACAAGGGACCTAACCAACCTTCAACCCTCCAGCTCAGTTTACAAGGGACCTAACCGACCCTCAACCCTCCAGCTCAGTTTACAAGGGACCTAACCGACCTTCAACCCTCCAGCTCAGTTTACAAGGGACCTGTCGTGTCTTTGGCTATGCCGGATTAAGTGATATGACATGCTATTCTATAAAATAATTTCTCTGTAATTAATATTACCTGATTTAGCTAATCAGGTAAATGCAATTAACTAGAAAGTCGGGGCACCACGAAATAATGTTTATAGAGCTGTTATCTTCCGAATAAACTCTTAAAGACCTAGTAATCTTTTACATCAGTAGCAGTCAATATTTAATCGTCACTTTATTCAGTCTCATCTGAAAGTTGTAAATTCTTGGTTATCTTCACGAACCCTGGCTAACAAGTTGAATCAGCAATACAAAATTTGGTTTCATTATTTATTTATTAAATAATCACACAGAATGGATCATACATTGATTACAAATGATGTCATAAAGGAAAACGTCCCTAGCGGACGGAACAGATATGACGGCTGGTTACACAAAGGAAGGGGGTTGGGTTTTGAATGAAAGAGCGGGAAGACTGAGGAACAAAAAGATTTTGTGTCTCTATCGGGCCGTAGGCAGCTATGCTATCGTAAATACAGTATCTTATGCATTCTAAATAACGACCCATGAAAAAGGAAAATGCAATAAATATTTACTCTGAGCTGCGCTTCGGTAGATTGGTCGTAGATAGAAGGCCGGGTTGTCCAGCATGGATCTCTGGTCCTCTGAAGAATGTCTAGTGGTGAACTGGAGCGTGGTAGAATGGATACTCTGTCCGTCCTCTACTAGCCCACATTTAACGGGTGGAGAGGGTATCACTTCTTTAGTGAATAAGAGGTCAAAGTTCATACCAAGTTGCCATACTTTTAAGCTCATGCTATATTCTGGCTGGTATAGTAGAAATTCATGCTTCCGGCGTGTTGATCGTCATCTTCACGTTGAAATTCAATGCTAATTTCGTTAGGTTCTTGTCGTTCAACCAGAGCTCACGCTGAGGTTGGCTTAGTTCTGTAGGTGATCTTTGTCCTTTCAATGTGGGGACCACAAGTCTGCACATCCTTGGAACAGGAAGTTGAATTTATATAGTGGTGAAAGAAGGGCATGTTGCATAATTTACATCCAAAGTCTGTTCACTTGGGGAAACCGTTCTCTCATTTAAGAAGCTAAAATTACATTTCATCTTTTCACAAATAGTTTCAAATGTAAACATTTAAATTACACAACAATTCCATGTGAATCTGATAACTAGAATGTGTCGACTTTCCAAGATACAATTTATGTCATCCTGTCATTAGTAGCACTGTCTCAGACAACAACTGATCTGAGATCATATTTATTAAGTACCAACGCATATTTTCAACTGGTTGGATTACCGAAATATGGT
>NC_138304.1:50190000-50242500 GCF_965601325.2 Salmo salar
TGCACAGGCAGTGCCATTGAGGCCATCTCCATTTTGAAGTAGTCAATTTTAGTAAACAAACTGAAAGGGTTCATACTGCCATCTAGAGTGTGTTGTTTGAACAGGTATAAAGAGAAGGTTGGCGATTTGCTGCAACCTGCAGTTATGGAATGTTTACTAACGAATATAATTCACTGGATGATCCCTGCTGATGACCTGCATGGAATTATGGGATCCTTCCTTAACCCATAGGAAGTCCCACCCAGTTGACTACTTCAAAATTGTAAAAGTCCTCAATGGTGCTGCCCAGATTAAAATGGGCTTTTGGTCACTAGAATTCTCTATCTATCTCTATGGACTGAACACATGGCTGCAGCTAAGTAGCCTTGTTGGATATATCAGGTCTGCGTCACACAGTGACACAAATTGAATTAAAAGATATGGTCAGGAGTTGTATTTGTTGATTTACATGTGTATCTTGTGTTGTTACTGACAGTTCCGTGCTGGTGGAGAGGCACATAAAGGACCAGTGGTCTCAGCTCAGGAGGCCCAAGCCCAGGCTATCCTTTCCCAAGCCAGGGTAAATACACTCTGCATGCCAGACAAGTTCAATCAAGTGCACCTCAAATATTTCAAATATTTAAAACATGTGTTCCACCCAATTCTGCCTAACAATAGCAGGAACTAGTTATCCTGGGTGGTAATGCTGCCAACTAGACCCTATAGAGTTAATACTGCTGACTAGACCCTATAGAGTTAATACTGCCAACTAGACCCTATAGAGTTAATACTGCTGACTAGACCCTATAGAGTTAATACTGCTGACTAGACCCTATAGAGTTAATACTGCTGACTGTACCCTATAGAGTTAATACTGCTGACTAGACCCTATAGAGTTAATACTGCTGACTGGACCCTATAGAGTTAATACTGCTGACTAGACCCTATAGAGTTAATACTGCCAACTAGACCCTGTAGAGTTAATACTGCTGACTAGACCCTATAGAGTTAATACTGCTGACTAGACCCTATAGAGTTAATACTGCTGACTGGACCCTATAGAGTTAATACTGCTGACTAGACCCTATAGAGTTAATACTGCTGACTAGACCCTATAGAGTTAATACTGCCAACTAGACCCTATAGAGTTAATACTGCTGACTGGACCCTATAGAGTTAATACTGCTGACTGGACCCTATAGAGCTGACTGGACCCTATAGAGTTAATACTGCTGACTGGACCCTATAGAGTTAATACTGCTGACTAGACCCTATAGAGTTAATACTGCTGACTAGACCCTATAGAGTTAATACTGCTGACTAGACCCTATAGAGTTAATACTGCTGACTAGACCCTATAGAGTTAATACTGCTGACTAGACCCTATAGAGTTAATACTGCTGACTGGACCCTATAGAGTTAATACTGCTGACTAGACCCTATAGAGTTAATACTGCTGACTGGACCCTATAGTGTTAATACTGCTGACTGGACCCTATAGAGTTAATACTGCTGACTAGACCCTATAGAGTTAATACTGCTGACTGGACCCTATAGAGTTAATACTGCTGACTGGACCCTATAGAGTTAATACTGCTGACTGGACCCTATAGAGTTAATACTGCTGACTGGACCCTATAGAGTTAATTCTGCTGACTAGACCCTATAGAGTTAATACTGCTGACTAGACCCTATAGAGTTAATACTGCTGACTAGACCCTATAGAGTTAATACTGCTGACTAGACCCTATAGAGTTAATACTGCCGACTAGACCCTATAGAGTTAATACTGCTGACTAGACCCTATAGAGTTAATACTGCTGACTGGACCCTATAGAGTTAATACTGCTGACTGGACCCTATAGAGTTAATACTGCTGACTGGACCCTATAGAGTTAATACTGCTGACCAGACCCTATAGAGTTAATACTGCTGACTAGACCCTATAGAGTTAATACTGCTGACTGGACCCTATAGAGTTAATACTGCCGACTAGACCCTATAGAGTTAATACTGCTGACTAGACCCTATAGAGTTAATACTGCTGACTAGACCCTATAGAGTTAATACTGCTGACTAGACCCTATAGAGTTAATACTGCTGACTAGACCCTATAGAGTTAATACTGCTGACTGGACCCTATAGAGTTAATACTGCTGACTGGACCCTATAGAGTTAATACTGCTGACTGGACCCTATAGAGTTAATACTGCTGACTAGACCCTATAGAGTTAATACTGCTGACTAGACCCTATAGAGTTAATACTGCTGACTAGACCCTATAGAGTTAATACTGCTGACTGGACCCTATAGAGTTAATACTGCTGACTAGACCCTATAGAGTTAATACTGCCGACTGGACCCTATAGAGTTAATACTGCCAACTAGACCCTATAGAGTTAATACTGCTGACTAGACCCTATAGAGTTAATACTGCTGACTGGACCCTATAGAGTTAATACTGCTGACTGGACCCTATAGAGTTAATACTGCTGACTAGACCCTATAGAGTTAATACTGCTGACTGGACCCTATAGAGTTAATACTGCTGACTAGACCCTATAGAGTTAATACTGCCAGACTAGACCCTATAGAGTTAATACTGCTGACTAGACCCTATAGAGTTAATACTGCTGACTAGACCCTATAGAGTTAATACTGCTGACTGGACCCTATAGAGTTAATACTGCTGACTGGACCCTATAGAGTTAATACTGCTGACTGGACCCTATAGAGTTAATACTGCTGACTGGACCCTATAGAGTTAATACTGCTGACTAGACCCTATAGAGTTAATACTGCTGACTAGACCCTATAGAGTTAATACTGCTGACTAGACCCTATAGAGTTAATACTGCTGACTGGACCCTATAGAGTTAATACTGCTGACTAGACCCTATAGAGTTAATACTGCCGACTGGACCCTATAGAGTTAATACTGCCAACTAGACCCTATAGAGTTAATACTGCTGACTAGACCCTATAGAGTTAATACTGCTGACTGGACCCTATAGAGTTAATACTGCTGACTGGACCCTATAGAGTTAATACTGCTGACTAGACCCTATAGAGTTAATACTGCTGACTAGACCCTATAGAGTTAATACTGCTGACTGGACCCTATAGAGTTAATACTGCTGACTGGACCCTATAGAGTTAATACTGCTGACTGGACCCTATAGAGTTAATACTGCTGACTGGACCCTATAGAGTTAATACTGCTGACTAGACCCTATAGAGTTAATACTGCTGACTAGACCCTATAGAGTTAATACTGCTGACTAGACCCTATAGAGTTAATACTGCTGACTGGACCCTATAGAGTTAATACTGCTGACTAGACCCTATAGAGTTAATACTGCCGACTGGACCCTATAGAGTTAATACTGCCAACTAGACCCTATAGAGTTAATACTGCTGACTAGACCCTATAGAGTTAATACTGCTGACTGGACCCTATAGAGTTAATACTGCTGACTGGACCCTATAGAGTTAATACTGCTGACTAGACCCTATAGAGTTAATACTGCCAACTAGACCCTATAGAGTTAATACTGCTGACTGGACCCTATAGAGTTAATACTGCTGACTAGACCCTATAGAGTTAATACTGCTGACTAGACCCTATAGAGTTAATACTGCTGACTGGACCCTATAGAGTTAATACTGCTGACTGGACCCTATAGAGTTAATACTGCTGACTGGACCCTATAGAGTTAATACTGCTGACTAGACCCTATAGAGTTAATACTGCTGACTAGACCCTATAGAGTTAATACTGCTGACTAGACCCTATAGAGTTAATACTGCTGACTGGACCCTATAGAGTTAATACTGCTGACTAGACCCTATAGAGTTAATACTGCTGACTGGACCCTATAGAGTTAATACTGCTGACTAGACCCTATAGAGTTAATACTGCCGACTAGACCCTATAGAGTTAATACTGCTGACTAGACCCTATAGAGTTAATACTGCTGACTGGACCCTATAGAGTTAATACTGCTGACTAGACCCTATAGAGTTAATACTGCTGACTAGACCCTATAGAGTTAATACTGCTGACTAGACCCTATAGAGTTAATACTGCTGACTAGACGCTATAGAGTTAATACTGCTGACTAGACCCTATAGAGTTAATACTGCTGACTGGACCCTATAGAGTTAATACTGCTGACTAGACCCTATAGAGTTAATACTGCTGACTAGACCCTATAGAGTTAATACTGCTGACTGGACCCTATAGAGTTAATACTGCTGACTGGACCCTATAGAGTTAATACTGCTGACTGGACCCTATAGAGTTAATACTGCTGACTGGACCCTATAGAGTTAATACTGCTGACTGGACCCTATAGAGTTAATACTGCTGACTAGACCCTATAGAGTTAATTCTGCTGACTAGACCCTATAGAGTTAATACTGCTGACTGGACCCTATAGAGTTAATTCTGATGCATAGATTTCTTGTATTTTGAACGTCAATGCTGTACCCTGGTTGTTTATGATAAGCTCTCTTTCCAATCACAGCTCACCATGAGGGGCACCCCTGGGCCAATGGGAATGTCAGGAAGGTCTGGGCCTGCGGTAAGTCAGACACACACACACACACATGTATGCACACAAACACGTGTGCCAAAAGCACAGCACAGACACACACAAACACACATAATTTGTTATTTCCATCCAGCCATTATTTTTGTTAATTATATTCCCCCATACATAGTCACTAGGGTATTGATGACAGGCTGAACAGAGCAGAGCATAACAGAGCAGAACAGAGCAGAGCAGAACAGAACAGAACAGAGCAGAACAGAACAGAGCAGAACAGCACAGAGCAGAACAGAGCAGAGCAGAACAGAATAGAGCAGAACAGAGCAGAGCAGAACAGAGCAGAGCAGAACAGAACAGAACAGAGCAGAGCAGAGCAGAACAGAACAGAGAAGAACAGAACAGAGCAGAGCAGAGCAGAACAGAGCAGAGCAGAGCAGAGCAGAACAGAACAGAACAGAACATAACAGAACAGAGCAGAACAGAACAGAGCAGAGCAGAGCAGAACAGAGCAGAGCAGAGCAGAACAGAACATAACAGAACAGAACAGAACAGAGCAGAACAGAACAGAGCAGAGCAGAGCAGAGCAGAGCAGAACAGAGCAGAGCAGAGCAGAACAGAACAGAACATAACAGAACAGAACAGAGCAGAACAGAACAGAGCAGAGCAGAGCAGAGCAGAACAGAACAGAACAGAACAGAGCAGAACAGAGCAGAACAGAGCTCTCTTGTCAGCAGGTGTTTTTCTGATACCCCTGATGTCTTCCTCCCCACTGCACATCACACATATTCCACCAAAATAATACTTTTCTCATATTTGTCAATGTTCTTTACTGAGGAGGGAGGGCATGTGTCTGAGAGTCTTTACTGAGGAGGGAGGGAATGTGTCTGAGAGTCTTTACTCAGGAGGGAGGGCATGTGTCTAAGAGTCTTTACTGAGGAGGGAGGGCATGTGTCTAAGAGTCTTTACTGAGGAGGGAGGGCATGTGTCTAAGAGTCTTTACTGAGGAGGGAGGGCATGTGTCTGAGAGCATCATTCTGAGAGGTCTATAGTTTCTTACAATATTTGTCATGTTGTCTATAGCCTGGTTGCCATTTTTGGCCTAGATATTTATAGATTAATACAGTAGAGCTGGGCGTTACAGACATATCGCTATACATTTTGATAAATTGCCTGAATTGATTTGAAAAACGATAAATAGAACAATAAGTATATAACAATCTGCACCACAGTTTTTATTTTTTTAAATGATCCTTTAAACTACGACTACTTGTTTAATGGTTGTAGTCATCAATTGTCCCATTAAAAATCACCCGTATTAACAAACTGATTTCATTTAAAACTACTAATCGTAATGAACGATAGGAGCAAAAATACCTGCCACTTGTTTGACCATTGAACACTATTGAACATATTATGGACTGTCCTTTTAAAGTATTGCAATGTGTTCTCAGGGTGGACCAGGAGCTAACGGACAGAAGGGAGACGGAGGAGACAACGGACCTCAGGTAAGAATCATGTTTACTCCCTCCACCACGCTCTTAGAATATAGTTTCTGTCTAGAACCTCAAAGGGTTCTTCGAGTGTCCTCATTGGAGAACCCTTTGAAGAACCCTTTTGTGTTCCGAAAGTGTTCCACCTAGAACCAAAAAGGGTTCTACCTGGAACCAAAAAGGGTTCTACCTGGAACCAAAAAGGGTTATCCTATGGGGATACCCGAAGAACCCTTTTGGAACCCTTTTTTCTAGGAGTGTGAAGCATACAGTGTGACCAACTAGGTTTAAACCTAGACCGCCTGTACACTAGACTGCCTGTACACTAGACTGCCTGTACCCTAGACCGCCTGTACACTAGACCGCCTGTACACTAGTCTAGTGTACACCTGTACACTAGACTGCCTGTACACTAGACCGCCTGTACACTAGATACTAGACCGATGTCTCTATAGTGAATTAACACAAGTCATACAGTCAATTTCTTTCTCCTCTCTCTCTCTCTCTCTCTCTTTCTCTTCTCGCTCTCTCTCTCTTTCTCTTCTCTCTCTCTCCTCTCTCTCTCTTTCTCATCTCTCTCTCTCTTTCTCTCCTCTCTCTCTCCCCTCTCTCTTTATCTCTCGCTCTCTCACTCTCTCTCCCCATCTCTCTCTCTATCTTTCTCTCTCGCTCTCTCTTTCAATTCAAGGGGCTTTATTGGCATGTGAAACATATGTTAACATTGCCAAAGCAAGTGAAATAGATAATAAACAAAAGTGAAATAAACAATACAAAAATGAACAATAAACATTACACTTCCAAAAGAATAAAGACATTTCAAACGTCATTATGTGCAAATAGTTAAAGTACAAAAGGGGAAATAAATAAACATTATTATGGGTTGTATTTACAATTGTGTTTGTTCTTCACTGATTGCCCTTTTCTTGTGGCAACATGTCACAAATATTTTTGTTGTTATGGCACACTGTGGTATTTCACCCAGTAGATATGGGAGTTTATCAAAATTGGTTTTGTTGTTGAATTCTATGTGTGTCTGTGTAATCTGAGGGAAATATGTGTCTCTAATATGGTCATACATTTGGCAGGAGGTTAGGAAGTGCAGCTCAGTTTACACCTCATTTTGTGGGCAGTGTGCACATAGCCTGTCTTCTCTTGAGAGCCAGGTCTGCCTACGACGGTCTTTCTCAATAGCAAGGCTATGCTCACTGAGTCTGTACATAGTCAAAGCTTTCCTTAAGTTTTGGTCAGTCACAGTGGTCAGGTATTCTGCCACTGTGTACTTTCTGTTTAGGGCCAAATAGCATTCTAGTTTGCTCTGTTTTTTTGTTGATCCTTTCCAATGTGTTAAGTAATTATCTTTTTGTTTTCTCATGCTCTCTCTCTTGTCTCTCTCTATCTCTCTCCCATCTCTCTCTCTCCCCTCTCTCTCTCTCTCACTCACACACACTCTCTCTCTCTAACTCTCTTTCTCTCTCTCTCCCCCCCTCTCTCTCTGTAACTCTCTCTCCCCCCTCTCTCTCTAACTCTCTTTCTCTCTCTCTCTCTGTAGGGTCCCAGAGGTCTGCAGGGTCCAACAGGCCCACCTGGGAAGGCAGGAAAGAGGGTAAGATAAGATTAGAATTCATTTGATTTGCTGTGTCAGTACTGTGTGTTAGTGTTTCTCCACGCATTGTGGGGATCCAGCTAAGGCCTGTCAATGGTTTGAAGCACACTCATTTTCAGCAGACTGTGTGGTGTGTGTGTGTGTGTGTGTGTGTGTGTGTGTGTGTGTGTGTGTGTGTGTGTGTGTGTGTGTGTGTGTGTGTGTGTGTGTGTGTCGTGTGTGCGTGTGTGTGTGTCTTTCTCTAGACTCAGATGAACCCAATTACCTCTTTTGATTCACAGACTACAACAACTATAATAATGTCATATACAGTACCAGTCAAAAGTTTGGATACACCTACTCTTTCAAGACTACAAGAACTATAATAATGTCCTGTATTAATACATATTCATCCATTTATACCTCATTTATTTAGAAAATGTGATGCGTACTGACCTCTGGTATGACCTGTGGTATGACCTCTGGTATGACCTCGGGTGTGACCTCTGGTATGACCTCTGGTATGACCTCTGGTATGACCTCTGGTATGACCTCGGGTATGACCTCTGGTATGACCTCTGGTATGACCTCGGGTGTGTTTCCCACAGGGACGTAATGGAGCTGATGGTTCCAGGGGTATGCCAGGAGAGTCGGGGGGCAAGGTATGTACAACCACTGCTGCAGGTATCCAACAACATATATAGTCTCTAAACAATAACTATTAAACATATCATTATGTAGTACTATATTCAGTCTCTAAACTTTAACTATTAAACATATCATTATGAAGTACTATATTCAGTCTCTAAACAATAACTATTAAACATATCATTATGTAGTACTATATTCAGTACTATATTCAGTCTCTAAACTTTAACTATTAAACATATCATTATGAAGTACTATATTCAGTCTCTAAACAATAACTATTAAACATATCATTATGAAGTACTATCTTCAATCTCTAAACAATAACAATTAAACATATCATTATGTAGTACTATATTCAGTACTATATTCAGTCTTTATCTACTGTAAATGTGTCTACTGACATTGGGTAATGTGATGTGATGCTGATCTCTCCTGTTGTTGTTGTTCTGTCTGTGACCTGTACAGGGGGACCGAGGATTCGACGGGTTACCAGGTCTCCCCGGAGAGAAGGGACACAGGGTAGGTGTTAAAACGAACGGTGGTTCGGTGAACCATGCAGTGTGATGAGCTTGTGAACCTGTTGAGCTAAAGTCTACCAATCAGCATGCTGTTTATTGATGGGCCAACAAGCTATCAATCTGTGAAACCCAAGACTCACTCATTACTGGGCATTAATTGCAGTGTCTGTTCAGTGCAGTGACAGGATACCTTCTAGTCATAGTAGAGAGAGGGCCGATGTGCACTTTAGTCAACTTCTCCTTTCTAGCTGTCTGTGTCTGTGTCTGTGTCTGTGTGTGTGTGTGTGTGTGTGTGTGTGTGTGTGTGTGTGTGTGTGTGTGTGTGTGTGTGTGTGTACCTCAGTTCTGTAGTCTACTTCCACCGCTCCAGTGTTGACAGACATTAGAAGCTCGTTATGACATTCACTCAATTATAGTGGGGGAGGATCCACCTATCTCCAGACCAGGCTGATTCACTATGAACTGGCCTTTAGAGGTCCCTCACACACACACACACACACACACACACACACACACACACACACACACACACACACACTTTGAACTGGCCTTTGGTAGAAGAGAAACTCCTTAGTACAACAGTGCTGAGTTTGTGGAATTCGGGCTCCGTCTAGAAATAAAGCTGCAGAGATCAGATAGAGACTGTATTTCCAGACACAGGACTGATCTCTGGCCTGCTAACCCTAATCCTGTACTACATCATGACAGAGCAGACAGAGTAAAGACAAGGCCTCTTATAGACCTTAAGAGTTAAGCTATATAACTAGTGGAAACTATAATAGTCCATTCCAACAGTGGCAGCCAAGTTTTTTAATAAAAACCTTTACTTCTCTTTTCTTTCACTTCTTTCTATCTTTCTTTCTCTTTCTATTTACTCTTTTTTTCCGCATGCTCTTTCTGTTTTTATTTCTCTCCTTGTCTTCTTTTCCCTCCTATCTCTATCTCCCTTCCTGTCTTCTATTCTCTCCTATCTCCATCCCCCATCCTGTCTTCTATTCCCTCCTATCTCTATCTCCCTTCCTGTCTTCTATTCTCTCCTATCTCCATCCCCCTTCCTGTCTTCTATTCCCTCCTATCTCTATCTCCCTTCCTGTCTTCTATTCTCTCCTATCTCCATCTCCCTTCCTGTCTTCTATTCCCTCCTATCTCTATCTCCCTTCCTGTCTTCTATTCTCTCCTATCTCCATCCCCCATCCTGTCTTCTATTCCCTCCTATCTCTATCTCCCTTCCTGTCTTCTATTCTCTCCTATCTCCATCCCCCTTCCTGTCTTCTATTCCCTCCTATCTCCATCTCCCATCCTGTCTTCTATTCCCTCCTATCTCCATCTCCCTTCCTGTCTTCTATTCCCTCCTATCTCCATCTCCCTTCCTGTCTTCTATTCCCTCCTATCTCCATCTCCCTTCCTGTCTTCTATTCCCTCCTATCTCCATCTCCCTTCCTGTCTTCTATTCCCTCCTATCTCCATCTCCCTTCCTGTCTTCTATTCCCTCCTATCTCTATCTCCCTTCCTGTCTTCTATTCTCTCCTATCTCCATCCCCCTTCCTGTCTTCTATTCCCTCCTATCTCCATCTCCCTTCCTGTCTTCTATTCCCTCCTATCTCCATCTCCCTTCCTGTCTTCTATTCCCTCGTATCTCCATCCCCCATCCTGTCTTCTATTCCCTCCTATCTCCATCTCCCTTCCTGTCTTCTATTCCCTCCTATCTCCATCTCCCTTCCTGTCTTCTATTCCCTCCTATCTCCATCTCCCTTCCTGTCTTCTATTCCCTCCTATCTCCATCTCCCTTCCTGTCCCCTCTATTTCCTTCCTTCCTTCCTTCCTTCCTTCCTTCCTTCCTTCCTTCCTTCCTTCCTTCCTTCCTTCCTTCCTTCCTTCCTTCCTTCCTTCCTTCCTTCCTTCCTTCCTTCCTTCCTTCCTTCCTTCCTTCCATATTTCTCTCTCTGTCTCTGTCTGTCTCTCTCTCTCTCTCTCTCTCTCTCTCCGCAGGGTGAGCTGGGTTCCACCGGCTCTCCAGGTGCTCCAGGAGAGGATGGCCAGAGAGTGAGTACCCCAAACTACATCTCCAATGATGCTGTCTGTCAACTCTGTTCCTCTTTTCTCTCAATAACCCAGTCTTCTGTTCTGTTTGTTCTCCACAGGGCGAGGACGGTGAGATCGGACAACGTGGTCTGGCAGGAGAGAGCGTAAGCCTTTTATAATGCCAATGTAATGCCAATGTCAGGCGGTAATAGACTTGTGCAACAGAGAATCATGATTCAAACAGGTCCAAGGAACACAGTGGCCCAGAGGTTGAAGATTACCTCACCTTAACGGCCTGGTCTCCTTCACCCCAACACACACACGCTCCAACATACACACACGCTCCAACATACACAGACACACTCCAACACACACACACATGCCCCAACATACACACACTCCAACACACACACATGCACTCCTTACCTGCATCCTACCCTCTACGCCCATTACAACCCCACCCTTCTCTCCTTTCACTTTCCTCTCAACACTCTTTTCCACAATCCTCCTCTCCCCTCCCCTCCTCTCCTCTCCTCTCCCTCCCCTCTTCTCCTCTCCCTACCCTTCCCCTCGTCTCCTCTCCCTAACCCACTTCTCTTCTCCCTTCCCCTCCCCTCCTCTCCCTAACCCACTTCTCTTCTCCCCTCCTCTCCCATCTTCTCCTCTCCCTTCCCCTCCCTTCCCCTCCTCTCCTCTCCTACCCCTCCCCTCCCATCTTCTCCTCTCCCTTGCCCTCCCCTCCCTACTTCTCCTCTCCCTACCCCTCCCCTCTTCTCCTCTCCCCTCCCCTCCCATCTTATTCTCTCCCTTCCCCTCCCCTCTTCTCCTCTCCCTACCCCTCCCCTCTCCTCATCTCCCTACCCTCCCTTCTTCTCCTCTCCCTACCCCTCCCCTCTTCTCCTCTCCCTACCCCTCCCCTCTTCTCCTCTCCCCTCCCCTCCCATCTTATTCTCTCCCTTCCCCTCCCCTCTTCTCCTCTCCCTACCCCTCCCCTCTCCTCATCTCCCTACCCTCCCTTCTTCTCCTCTCCCTACCCCTCCCCTCTTCTCCTCTCCCTAACCCACTTCTCTTCTCCCTTCCCCTCCCCTCTCCTCATCTCCCTACCCTCCCTTCTTCTCCTCTCCCTACCCTTCCCCTCTTCTCCTCTCCCTACCCTCCCTTCTTCTCCTCTCCCTACCCCTCCCCTCTTCTCCTCTCCCTAACCCACTTCTCTTCTCCCTACCCCTCCCCTCTTCTCCTCTCCCTACCCTTCCCCTCTTCTCCTCTCCCTACCCTTCCCCTCTTCTCCTCTCCCTACCCTTCCCCTCTTCTCCTCTCCCCTCCTCTCCCCTTTTCTCCTCTCCTTACCCTTCCCCTCTTCTCCTCTCCCTACCCCTCCCCTCTCCTCATCTCCCTACCCTCCCTTCTTCTCCTCTCCCTACCCCTCCCCTCTTCTCCTCTCCCTAACCCACTTCTCTTCTCCCTACCCCTCCCCTCTTCTCCTCTCCCTACCCTTCCCCTCTTCTCCTCTCCCTAACCCACTTCTCTTCTCCCTACCCTTCCCCTCTTCTCCTCTCCCTACCCTTCCCCTCTTCTCCTCTCCCTACCCTTCCCCTCTTCTCCTCTCCCCTCCTCTCCCCTTTTCTCCTCTCCTTACCCTTCCCCTCTTCTCCTCTCCCTACCCTTCCCCTCTTCTCCTCTCCCTAACCCACTTCTCTTCTCCCTACCCTTCCCCTCTTCTCCTCTCCCTACCCTTCCCCTCTTCTCCTCTCCCTACCCTTCCCCTCTTCTCCTCTCCCCTCCCCTCCCCTTTTCTCCTCTCCCTACCCCTCCCTTCTCCTCTCCCATCCTTCTTTCTTCCACCCTCCCCCTCTCTCCTGAAGACATAATGGCATTCCTGCCTGTTATGTCCATCACATAACAAATGGTGTCCTTGGTGAGAGGAGTGAGACAAACGGAGTGGGAGTGGCTTACATCTCCTCACAGAAAATACACAGCTTGAGAAGTAGCTCGGGACTGGTGGACAGCTCTTCTCACGTTACCTCTGAGAAATGTATTGTGCTGCATCCCAAATGGCTGCCTATTTCCTATGGGCTCTGGTCAAACGTAGTGCACTATGTAGGGGATACGGTGCTATTTGGGATGTCTCCATGGACACATTCTCCTGCTGACTGGGTTCATATGGACCAGCGTTTCCCAAACTCGGATCCTCAGGACCACCAGAGGATCCTCAGGACCACTGTCGTAACACTACACAGCTCATTCAAATGATCAACGCTTGATGAATAAGTTGAGTATTTGAATCAGCTGTGTAGTGCTAAGTCAAAAACAAAAGCGTTCACCCTATTGGGGTCACGAGCGCCGAGTTTGGGGAACCCCGAGGACCATAGCAGAGAGGTAACAGGAGAAATGGTTGGTTAGTGTTTGGTCTACTTGTCCTGCATCGCTGTTTCTCCATCCCTGTGTACCCATTTTGGTAACCAGATATATTTTTTTTATATTATTTTTCTCACACACAAATGTCCGAAAAGAAAGAACAAACGGAAAGCTGAACTAGATTTATCCTCCTGTCCAACTGTTGAGTTCCTTTAGTTACCACATTTGTCCACATGAGGTCAGTGTTTCTCCAATTTAGCTAGGCTTTGGTAGACAACGCTACGTTTTACTAACACCACCGCTATCTCATAGTACCTGAGTGAGTAGGCTACCATCTTACTCTGACATTAAAACACATCTTTCGATGACAGAGTCTAGTGTAAGCACTGTAGCTTTCCATACTCATACAGTGGCCTGAATGTACACACACTCATATCACAAAGACTAGTACGAGTACTGTAAGTTACTGGGTCGGTTACTGGGTCACATACTGGGTCAGATACTGGGTCAGTTAAACAACATGTCATGTTTTTGTATGTGTTTTTGTCTTACTTTATATCTTTCTATCATACAGGGACCTAGAGGTCTGCTTGGCCCTAGGGGATCACCTGGGACTGGTGGACAGCGTGTATGTATACAGTACCTCAACAATACTACCATGATACTACTATGATACTACCATGATACTACCATGATACTACCATGATACTACATGATACTACCATGATACTACCATGATACTACTATGATACTACCATGATACTACCATGATACTACCATGATACTACTATGATACTACCATGATACTACCATGATACTACTATGATACTACTATGGTACTACTATGATACTACCATGTTACTACCATGATACTACCATGATACTACCATGATACTACTATGATACTACCATGGTACTACGATGATACTACCATGATACTACCATGATACTACCATGGTACTACAATGATACTACCATGATACTACCATGATACTACTACTATGCTGCAAAACCATACAGACAGTGTATGTACCAGTACCTCTATAATACTGCAATACTACTGCATACCATTACTGATGCAAAAGTATACTTCATGTATTAATAATGAATGAAATGTTGTTCACAGGGTCTCGCTGGACTGGATGGCCAAGCTGGTCCCAAAGGAAACCAGGTAAGAAAGTATATCTGGTTATACCTGTAACATCACTAGATATATCGCTCAGTCCTCTGCCACACAACTATCCTGTCACTACAGATCATTGGAGGGAAAGTGAATACACCAAAAACAGGGCCTCGCATTCCAGTCTAGAGCAGCACCACTTCAATTCATTGACCTGACTGACCTGACTGACCTGACTGACTTGTCTGACCTGACTGACCTGACTGACCTGACTGACTTGACTGACCTGACTGACCTGACTGACCTGACTAACTTGACTGACCTGACTGACCTGACTGACCTAACTGACCTGACTAACTTGACTGACCTGACTGACCTGACTGACTTGACTGACCTGACTGACCTGACTGACCTGACTAACTTGACTGACCTGACTGACCTGACTGACCTAACTGACCTGACTAACTTGACTGACCTGACTGACCTGACTGACTTGACTGACCTGACTGACCTGACTGACCTGACTAACTTGACTGACCTGACTGACTTGACTGACTTGACTGACCTGACTGTCTTATCTGACTGACCTGACTGACCTGACTGACCTGACTGACCTGACTGACCTGACTAACTTGACTGACCTGACTAACTTGACTAACTAGACTGACCTGACTAACTTGACTAACTTGACTGTCTTGACTGACCTGACTAACTTGACTGTCTTGACTGACCTGACTGACCTGACTGTCTTGACTGACCTGACTAACTTGACTGACCTGACTAACTTGACTAACTTGACTGTCTTGACTGACCTGACTAACGTGACTGTCTTGACTGACCTGACTGATCTGACTGACCTGACTGATCTGACTGACCTGACTGTCTTGACTGACCTGACTGACCTGACTAACTTGACTGACCTGACTAACTTGACTGTCTTGACTGACCTGACTGACCTGACTGACCTGACTAACTTGACTGACCAGACTGACCTGACTGACCTGACTGTCTTGACTGACCTGACTAACTTGACTGATCTGACTGACTTGACTGACCTGACTGACTTGACTGAAACCACGTGGGTCCATTGGGAGCGTCCACCGTGGCTCTCCACCTTACCCTTCAGTCCAGTAGCCATGTGGTTTTAGCCAGAGGGTCAGGTCATATTCCTCCCAGCTTGTGATTGGTCGCCTGTAACCTTTGACCTGGCAGCAGTGGAGGACAGAGGTCAGACGACAGACTAGTGACTCATCAGGGGTCTGCAGTTTAAAATGCCTTCCTATTCACTATATAGTGCACAACTTCTGCACTATACAGGGTTTAGGGTGCTATTTAGGACCTCTCCCCAGTCTACCAGGATCACATGACATGCGGCCCACTTCACCATTTCTCAATACACTTCTATGGAAAACCCATAAGCATAACATACTATGGGCCCTTGTCAAAAGTAGTGCACTACATAGGGAATAGGGTTCCATAGGACTCTGGTGTAAAGTAGTGCACTACATAGGGAATAGGGTGTCATTTGGGATGTATCCCATGACTCAGTTTACTGTAAATGGAACCCCCTTCCCTCAGTCACTCCAATGCAACTGAACTCCACTGAATTAGGTCTTTGTTACGTTACATACACAGCTTGTGTTTTTCTAAATATGTCTTAACAAACAATTGAAAGCGGTACACACACCCTATACCAAACACCCACAACATCCCAAAGGCCTCCTTTCATCTGTATCAATATTTATTATTGTTTGTTCCGCTATGGTCTCAGCAGGGATGTGATCTAACACAGTCTCAAGGCAGCTCTATTATTCCTGAGTCGTTCCCAGATGACTCTTGCTCTACAGCCTTTGTTTGGAGAGGACGCTGTTTCACAACACTGACTCTCAGAATACAAAAAGTCAAATCAGTTCAAGTCTTAGATCTTCAGCGCCACTGAATCAAACCTGGTATCAGGAAGTTGCCAATGCCAGGGACACAACAACATTTTGTTCCATGCAGTGAAACAAACAGCATAAATACACTTTTAGTGAAAACTAGTGGAATCGTCTTGTGATAAATGCAACAGCTTGAGACTGGCATCTATTATTCTGTAGGAAGAGAGTTATAGAGTTATAGAGTGTTATAGAGAGTTGTAGAGCATTGAAGAGAGTTGTAGAGAGTTGTAGAGCATTATAGAGCATTATAGAGAGTTATAGAGAGTTATAGAGCGTTATAGGTTATAGAGCGGTATAGAGCATTATAGAGGTATAGAGCGTTATAGGTTATAGAGCGTTATAGAGCATTATAGAGGTATAGAGCGTTATAGAGCGCTATAGAGAGATATAGAGAGTTATAGAGCATTATAGAGTGTTATAGAGAGCTATAGAGCGGTATAGAGAGTAATAGAGCAATATAGAGAGTTATAGTGTTATAGAGAGTTATAGAGCGTTATAGAGAGCTATAGAGCGTTATAGAGCATTATAGAGCATTATACAAAGTTATACAGCGTTATAGAGAGTTGTATAGTTTTTATAGAGAGTTAGAGTGTTATAGAGAGTTATAGAGCATTATAGAGCGTTATAGAGCGTTATAGAGTGTTATAGAGAGCTATAGAGCAGTATAGAGTTATAGAGCAATATAGAGAGTTATAGTGTTATAGAGAGTTATAGAGCGTTATAGAGAGCTATAGAGCGTTATAGAGCATTATAGAGCATTATACAGAGTTATAGAGCGTTATAGAGAGTTGTATAGCTTTTATAGAGAGTTATAGAGAGTTCTAGAGCATTATAGAGCGTTATAGAGCATTATAGAGCGTTATAGAGCGTTATAGAGAGTTATAGAGCTCTATAGAGAGTTATAGAGAGTTATAGAGCGTTATAGAGAATTATAGTTTAGTTCTATTCACGTTGAATGTTGACTATAGAGAATCTGATCTAGTCTCTCTGTTCAACTCAGGTGGAGTGTTGACTATAGAGCATCTGATCTAGTCTCTCTGTTCAACTCAGGTGGAGTGTTGACTATAGAGAATCTGATCTAGTCTCTCAGTCTTATCTGATCTCTCTCTCTGTTCTACTAAGGTGTAGTGAATCTAATCTTGTCTCTCTCTCTGTTCCATTAGGGCCCACAAGGAGAGTCGGGGCCTGCAGGACAGCAGGGGATCCCTGGATCACAAGTAAGTAGCAACAGACCAGTAGCAGTACATTTGATTAATTTTTCTTTCTCCTTTTTTTCTTTCTCTTTTTCACTTTTCACTATCTCTCTCTATCTCTCTCACTCTCTCTCGCTCTCGCTCTCTCTCTCTCTTTCTATCCCTCGTTCATCAAATGTGTGATATCTGTGTGATATCCTCTACCACCATGATGTTCTCTCATTAAAAGGCAGAACCACAGTAGACTTATTCCCAATGCTGTTCCCTCCGTTTCTCTTCATCATCTTCTAAATGACACACATCTTGTTTAGATTTATGGAGTCAAATCAATCCCACTGTTGACAGTTACATAGAGGATCACTGTCCAGTTGAGAGTTACATAGAGGATCACTGTCCTGTTGACAGTTACTAGAGGATCACTGTCCTGTTGACAGTTACATAGAGGATCACTGTCCTGTTGACAGCAATATAGAGTTACATAGAGGATCACTGTCCTGTTGACAGTTACATAGAGGGTCACTGTCCTGTTGACAGTTACATAGAGCATCGCTTTCCTGTTGACAGTTACATAGAGGATCACTGTCCTGTTGACAGTTACATAGAGGGTCACTGTCCTGTTGACAGTTACATAGAGTTACATAGAGGATCACTGTCCTGTTGACAGTTACATAGAGGATTACTGTCCTGTTGACAGTTACAAAGAGCATCACTGTCCTGTTGACAGTTACATAAAGGATCGCTGTCCTGTTGACAGTTACATAGAGGATCACTGTCCTGTTGACAGTTACATAGATGATTTGAATACTGTTCAGAGTCAATGATAAACAGTTTTCATTTAAGTTCCCCTTCATAGCAACGACAGATCATCTAGCAATATGACTCTAACTAAGTGTGTCTGTGAGACAGGATAAAGGGATATGTCCCCAAATGGCACCCTATTCCCTTCCTAGTGCACTACTTTAAACCAGGGCCCACAGGGCTCTGTAGGGAATAGGGTGGCATTAGGAACGTACACCAGAACCTATGTGTAACACGTCTGGTTTCTATTATCTCTCTCCTTAAGGGTCTTGTTGGTCCTCAAGGCCCGATCGGACCGCCTGGTGAAAAAGTAAGTCTACGAGTGTGTGTGTGTGTGTGTGGTGTGTGTGTGTGTGTGTGTGTGTGTGTGTGTGTGTGTGTGTGTGTGTGTGTGTGTGTGTGTGTGTGTGTGTGTGTGTGTATCAGACCCTGGTATCCCCCCCTCTGTTGTTTTAGATAGATTTCACAGTCTGACCGTTTAAGTGATTTAACAGACTTGCTTTCCAAGCCATGGGCACACACACGCACACACACGCTCACAGACGCACTCCCCCCCCCCCACACACACACACACACACACACACCACACACACACACACACACACACACACACACACACACACACACATACGTATACGCTGACGTATCTTGACACAGTTTCAAGCATTTTGTTTCTGGTTATTACTGAAAGTAGGAAAAATGCTTAGGTTAATAAAATATTGTTTGTATTGTAAGTAGTCATGTTGTTCTAGATCCATTTTATAACCTCTCTCTCTCTCTTTCTCTCCCTCCCATCTCTCTCCCTCTTTCTCTCCCTTTCTCTCCAACCCATCTCTCTCCCTCTTTCTCTCTCTCTTTCTCTCTCTCTCTCTTTCTCTCCCTCCCATCTCTCTCTCTCTTTCTCTCTTTCTCTCTCTCTTTCTCTCTCTCTTTCTCTCCCTCTTTATCTCCCTCTTTCTCTCCAACCCATCTCTCTCTCTTTCTCTCCCTCCCATCTCTCTCCCTCTTTCTCTCTCTCTCGCTATCTTTCTCTCTCATCTCTCTCCCTCTCTCTCTCTCTCTCTTTCTCTCTCTTTCTCTCTCACTTTCTCTCTCTCACTCTCTTTCTCTCTCTTTCTCTCCAACCCATCTCTCTCCCTCTTTCTCTCTCTCTTTCTCTCTCTCTCTCACTCTCTTTCCCTCTCTCTTTCTCTCCCTCTTTCTCTCCCTCCCATCTCTCTCCCTCTTTCTCTCCCTCTTTCTCTCCAACCCATCTCTCTCTCTTTCTCTCCCTCCCATCTCTCTCCCTCTTTCTCTCTCTCTCGCTATCTTTCTCTCTCTCCCTCCCATCTCTCTCCCTCCCATCTCTCTCCCTCTCTCTCTCTCTCTTTCTCTCTCTTTCTCTCTCACTTTCTCTCTCTCACTCTCTTTCTCTCTCTCTTTCTCTTTCTCTCTTTCTTTCTCTCTCTGTTTCTCTCCCTCCCATCTTTCTCTCTCTCTCTCTCTTTCCCTCCCTCCATCTAGGGACCGTCAGGTCGTCAGGGATTGGCTGGTCTGGCTGGTGCCGACGGTCCTCCCGTGAGTCTTATTTGAAACAGCTTCCTGTTAGACGCAGACATAAACCTATTTGGCCAAATTATGCCATGTGCCACCAGTATTCTATATACAGTAGTACATCATAGTATAGCATATGTATTTAGTATAGCATAGTATAGTATAGTACAGTAATGTATAGTATAGTGAAGTATGCCATAAAAGTATAGTAGTAGTTGTAGTATAGTAGTATGTAAATAATGCCATACCATATAGTATTGGTATGTAATATAGTAAAATGCCATATAATATAGTATTGGTATATAATATAGTAAAATGCCATATAATATAGTATTGGTATATAATATAGTAAAATGCCATATAATATAGTAAAATGCTATATAATATAGTATTGGTGTGTAATATAGTAAAATGCCATATAATATAGAATTGGTATATAATATAGTAAAATGCCATATAATATAGTATTGGTGTGTAATATAGTAAAATGCCATATAATATAGTATGAATCTTTCTTCCAGGGTCACCCAGGGAAGGAGGGTCCTCCGGGAATTAAAGGAGGCGTCGTAAGTCTGATTTCATTTATTCTATATTTTATTAATTCATTCATACCTCCTCTGTAATATTAAGCCATTGTCTTTGTTTTGTTTTGTTATTGTAGGGTCATCCAGGTCCTCAGGGTTCTCTTGGCTACCCTGGCCCTCGCGGTGTCAAGGTAACGACCCTTCAAGGGTCACACCCTTTGACCTTGCTGTTGACCTTAGCTTGATTGATTGATTGATTGATTGATTGATTGATTGATTGATTGATTGATTGATTGATTAGCAGTAGCCTACATACATGAGTCAATTGTGTCATGCTCACCTCTTTTTTTAAGTATAAAAAATCTAAATGCTGAGATTATACATTCTTACAGTATATATGTATTAAACATTCTTGCAGTATATATCTATTTTTTTTACAGTATATATATATATATATATTAAACATTCTTGCAGTATATATTTATTAAACATTTTTACAGTATATATCTATTAAACATTTTTACAGTATATATCTATTAAACATTCGTGCAGTATATATTTATTAAACATTTTTACAGTATATATCTATGAAACATTCTTCCAGTCTTACATCTCATGTAGTTTTGACTCGTCTTTGATCCTCTGCTTCCTCCTACAGGGTGCTGAGGGTGTCAGAGGCCTTAAAGGCGGCGGAGGAGAAAAGGTAAACAACGCCAGTGTCTTCTTTAACATGGCGGACATTTACAAAATGGCCACCTCATATTTGTGTTGGAGGTAGAAGTGGTTTTCAAACCACAGATCGAGGATCAGATTACCCAACGTTCAATCATAACCTAAACCATTAGGGGGGGATGAGATAATATCTGGCCCTGAATCAGTGGTTAGAGGGAAATGTCTACTTCTACCTTCACCATATGTGCGTCCCAAAATGGCACCCTATTCCCTATATAGTGCACTACTACCAATATGGCTCTGGTCAAATGTAGTGCATATGGTGCCATTTTGGGACAAAGACATTCCACACTATTTTTGTCAAGCCTTTTTAGCAAGCAGATCTGAAAACCCCTTAAATGACTATCAGGCTTGAACTCATTTGGGTAGTAATGGGGGTAGAACATTCAGCTGGAAGGAACAAGACCTTGTTAGTGCCATGATCTGATTCTAGATTGATTGGCTGCCATTGTTGTTCCCAGCTGCTCTAAACATTCCAGCTTGTTAATCTATCTAATGTCTCCAGCATCATTTTCCTCTTGAGTCATCATTTTTTATCTTTATTTAACTAGTCAGGTAAGAACAAATTCTTATTTTCAATGACAGCCTAGGAATAGTGGGTTAACTGCCTTGTTCAGGGGCAGAATGACAGATTTTTACCTTGTCAGCTCAGGGATTTGATCTTGCAACCTTCCAGTTACAAGTCCAACACTCTAACCACTAGGCTACCTACCGACCCTACACTCTAACCACTAGGCTACCTGCTGTCCCAACACTCTAACCACTAGGCTACCTACCGACCCTACACTCTAACCACTAGGCTACCTGCCGACCCTACACTCTAACCACTAGGCTACCTACCGACCCTACACTCTAACCACTAGGCTACCTACGGACCCTACACTCTAACCACTAGGCTACCTGCCGCCCCTACACTCTAACCACTAGGCTACCTGCCGCCCCTACACTCTAACCACTAGACTACCTGCCGACCGTACACTCTAACCACTAGGCTACCTGCACACCCTACACTCTGACCACTAGGCTACCTGCCGCCCCTACACTCTAACCACTAGACTACCTGCCGACCCTACACTCTAACCACTAGGCTACCTGCCGCCCCTACACTCTAACCACTAGACTACCTGCCGACCCTACACTCTAACCACTAGGCTACCTGCCCACCCTACACTCTGACCACTAGGCTACCTGCCGCCCCTACACTCTAACCACTAGACTACCTGCAGAAGGGTAGCTGTTAGAAGGGGTTAAGAAATGTTTTTACATGGATGCAGACTGAAATAAATGTATATTTAATAAAGACTTTCTGCTGTGTAACTTTTGTTTTTGGGGGAAGTTTGCTGTTTCCCACATTGGAAAGTGAGACTGTGTACAAAAAAACCCTGGAAAAATAGGAGGTTATGTATGAAAAAGTCTGTCATCACCACTGTTTAGTCCCAGTAGGTATGAGGACTCAGTAGAACCCCCAAGAAGGTAATAGTGTGGTAGTCCTTTCTGATAGTCCCTTAGTGCTATTTGGGAAGGATAGCCTCTTGACGTTGGTTCTGTGAAAAAGGAGAAGGGTGTAAATGCAGAGCGCAATTAAGGGGTGCTTTCTTTTTTATGTTATTGTACTTTTTACCCCTTTTTCGTGATATCCAATTGGTACTTACAGCCTTGTCCCATCGCTGTAACTCTCATACAGTCTAGGGACAGGCGAAGGTTGAGAGCCATGCATCCACCGAAACACGACCTAGCCAAGCCGCACTGCTTCTTGACACACTACTCGCTTAACCCAGAAGCCAGCCGCACCAATGTGTCAGAGGAAACATCGTACAGCTGGCGACCGAAGTCAGCAGGAATGCACCCAGGCTGTCACAGCCCCTGATCAAGCACAAGGACATCATAGCCGGGAAAATCCTTCCCTAACCCGGACGACGCTGGTCCAATTGTGCGCCACCTCATGGGTCTCCCCGTCACGGCCGGCTGCGACCGAACCCGGATCTGTAGTGACGCCTCTATAGCTGCGATGCAGTGCCTTAGACCGCTGCGCCACTCAGGAGGCCTAGGGGTGCTTTCTGATATAGGCGTTTCTTGACGATTCTTTCGTGTCGGCGGGGACAACAGTTGTTGACAACTGTAGCATTGCAGCTAAGCCTAACCCTTTTCCTCACCTTAACATCAGTCTCCTAACCTGCCACGTTAGTTATCCTAACCTGCTATATAAGCAAATCATCTGTGTCGAGAAACCATCAGTCTTATAACATCGTAACTGATCAATGGCATTGTATCAACGGGCATTTCCTGCAACATGTTCTGTACAAGGGTTGTTGAGAAACACATGCCAACTGCATTCTCAGGTCTGACCGGATGATGTCAGTAGATCACAATATTCTGTGACTCTGCAATTCACCATGCTACCACTAGATGTCACCATTTATCATCCCAAGTTTACAGTGTATGCATCTTATGCCTGGCTGCTCATGTAAAATAAAAAAAAATAGAGTTTGCTTTTTTTTTTACTTTTTAAATTATTAAAGTTAGTTTGCCGCTGTTAATATGACGGTGATATTCCATAATAGTCCAAGATGACACACTGCTCAGTGAACAAAATGCATGTATTTCTATTTCCTGTGTTTATTTTTCAGGGAGAGGACGGTTTTCCAGGTTTCAAGGGTGACATGGGCATCAAGGGAGACAAGGGAGAGCTCGGTGTCCTAGGAGCCAGAGGGGAAGACGGACCTGAAGGCCCCAAAGGTCGTTCCGGCCCCAACGGAGAGGCTGGCCCTATCGGGTCGGCTGGAGAGAAGGTACTGACACCTCACAATCACGATCGTCACTAGCACTAAAACTATCACCTAGCACTAAAACTATCAAAATCACTATCATTAAAACTGTCACTACCACTATCACTACCACTCCACTACCACTACCACTAACCCTACCACTAACACTACCACTAACCCTACCACTATCACTATCACTAACACTACCATTACACTACCACTAACCCTACCACTATCACTAACACTACCACTACACTACCACTAACACTACCACTATCACTAACACTATCACTAACACTACCACTAACCCTACCACTATCACTAACACTACCACTAACCCTACCACTATCACTAACACTACCACTAACCCTACCACTATCACTAACACTACCACTACACTACCACTAACCCTACCACTATCACTATCACTACACTATCACTATCACTAACCCTACCACTACCACTATCACTACCACTATCACTAACCCTACCACTACACTACCACTAACCCTACCACTATCACTACCACTACACTATCACTATCACTACACTACCACTATCACTACCACTACACTACACTACACTATCACTACCACTACCACTATCACTAACCCTACCACTACATTACACTATCACTACACTATCACTATCCCTAACCCTACCACTACACTATCACTAACCCTACCACTACACTACACTATCACTATCACTACCACTACCACTATCACTACCACTACACTATCACTACACTATCACTATCACTACCACTACACTAGCACTATCACTAACCCTACCACTATCACTATCACTACACTATCACTATCACTAACCCTACCACTATCACTTCCATTATCACTAACCCTACCACTACTCAACCACTATCACTATCACTACCACTACCACTATCACTACCACTATCACTAACCCTACCACTACACTATTACTACCACTACACTATCACTACCACTACCACTACACTATCACTACCACTATCACTAACCCTACCACTATCACTACCACTACCACTATCACTATCACTACCCTATCACTACCACTACCACTATCACTATCACTACCACTACCACTACACTACACTAGCCCTACCACTACACTATCACTACACTATCACTAACCCTACCACTACACTAGCACTATCACTAACCCTACCACTACCACTACCACTACACTATCACTAACCCTACCACTACCACTTTCACTAACCCTACCACTACCACTACACTATCACTACCACTACCACTACCACTACCACTACACTATCACTAACCCTACCACTACCACTATCACTAACCCTACCACTACACTATCACTATCACTAACGCTACCACTACACTATCACTATTACTAACCCTACCACTACCACTATCACTAACCCTACCACTACACTATCACTAACGCTACCACTACACTATCACTATTACTAACCCTACCACTACCACTACACTATCACTACCACTACCACTACACTATCACTAACCATACTACTACTACTACCACTACCACTACCACTACACTATCACTATCACTATCACTAACCCTACAACTACCACTACACTATCACTAACCCTACCACTACACTATCACTAACCCTACCACTACCACTACCACTACACTATCACTAACCCTACCACTACCACTATCACTAACCCTACCACTACACTATCACTATCACTACCACTACACTATCACTAACCCTACCACTACCACTATCACTAACCCTACCACTACCACTACACTATCACTATCACTGCCACTATCACTATCAATGTAATACCAACATGTTTCAAGCAGACCACCATAGTCCCTGTGCCCAAGAACACAAAGGCAACCTGCCTAAATGACTACAGACCCGTAGCACTCACGTCCGTAGCCATGAAGTGCTTTGAAAGGCTGGTAATGGCTCACATCAACACCATTATCCCAGAAACCCTAGACCCACTCCAATTTGCATACCGCCCAAACAGATCCACAGATGATGCGATCTCTATTGCACTCCACACTGCCCTTTCCCACCTGGACAAAATAAACACTTACGTGAGAATGCTATTCATTGACTACAGCTCAGTGTTCAACACCATAGTACCCTCAAAGCTCATCACTAAGCTAAGGATCCTGGGACTAAACACCTCCCTCTGCAACTTGATCCTGGACTTCCTGACGGGCCACCTCCCAGGTGGTGAGGGTAGGTAGCAACACATCTGCCACGCTGATCCTCAACACTGGAGCTCCCCAGGGGTGTGTGCTCAGTCCCCTCCTGTACTCCCTGTTCACCCACGGCTGCATGGCCAGGCACGACTCCAACACCATCATTAAGTTTGCAGACGACACAACAGTGGTTGGCCTGATCACAGACAATGACGAGACAGCCTATAGGGAGGAGGTCAGAGACCTGGCCGGGTGGTGCCAGAATAACAACCTATCCCTCAACGTAAGCAAGACTAAGGATATGATTGTGGACTACAGGAAACGGAAGACAGAGCACGACCCCCATTCTCATTGACGGGGCTGTAGTGGAGCAGGTTGAGAGCTTCAAGTTCCTTGGTGTCCACATCAACAACAAACTAGAATGGTTCAACCACACCAAGACAGTTGTGAAGAGGGCACAACAAAGCCTATTCCCCCTCAGGAAACTAAAAAGATTTGGCATGGGTCCTGAGATCCTCAAAAGGTTCTACAGCTGCAACATCGAGAGCATCCTGACTGGTTGCATCACTGCCTGGTACGGCAGTTGCTCGGCCTCTGACCGCAAGGCACTACAGATGGTTGTGAGTACGGCCCAGTACATCACTGGGGCTAAGCTGCCTGCCATCCCAGACCTCTACACCAGGCGGTGTCAGAGGAAGGCCCTAAAAATTGTCAAAGACCCCAGCCACCCCAGTCATAGACTGTTCCCTACCACTATCACTAACCCTACCACTATCACTAACCCTACCACTATCACTATCACTAACCCTACCACTATCACTATCACTAACCCTACCACTATCATTAACACTATCACTATCACTAACCCTACCACTATCATTAACTCTACCACTATCACTAACCCTACCACTATCACTACCACTAACCCTACCACTATCACTATCACTAACCCTACCACTATCACTATCACTAACCCTACCACTATCACTAACCCTACCACTATCACTATCACCAACTCTACCACTATCACTAACCCTACCACTATCACTATCACTAACCCTACCACTATCACTATCACTAACCCTACCACTATCATTAACCCTGCCACTATCACTAACCCTACCACTATCACTAACCCTACCACTATCACTAACCCTACCACTATCACTAACCCTCCACCACTATCACTAACCCTATCACTATCACTAACCCTACCACTATCACGATCACTACCAGTATCACGACCACTATCACTATCACTAACCCTACCACTACCACTATCACTAACCCTACCACTATCACTAACCCTACCACTATCACCAACTCTACCACTATCACTAACCCTATCACTATCATTAACCCTACCACTATCACGATCAATATCACTAACCCTACCACTATCACTAACCCTATCACTATCACTAACCCTATCACTATCACTCACCCTACCATTAACACTATCACTAACCCTACCACTATCACTAACCCTACCACTATCACTAACCCTACCACTATCACTAACCCTATCACTATCACTATCATTAACCCTACCGCTATCACTACCAGTACCATCACTGTCACTATCACCAACCCTATCACTATCACTATCATTAACCCTACCACTACCACTATCACTAACCCTACCACTCTCACTAACCCTACCACTATCACTATCATTAACCCTATCACTATCACTAACCCTATCACTATCACTAACCCTATCACTATCACTATCACTATCACTATCATTAACCCTATCCCTAACACTATCACTATCACTAACCCTATCACTATCATTAACCCTATCACTACCACTATCACTATCATTAACCCTATCACTACCACTATCACTATCATTAACCCTGCCACTATCACTCACTAACCCTATCACTAACACTATCATTTTCACTAACCCTATCACTATCATTAACCCTACCACCATCACTATCATTAACCCTACCACTACCATTAACCCTACCACTATCACTATCCACCCTCTCTTGATCTGTTTTTAAGAACCTGTATTTTCTTTGTTGTTGTTTAGGGTAAACTTGGTGTCCCTGGATTACCCGGTTACCCAGGAAGACAAGGACCTAAGGTATGTGAAAACAGGGTGTGTGTGTGTGCGTGTGTGTGTGTGTGTGAGTGTGTGCGTGCTTGTGTGTGTGTGTGCGTGCTTGTGTGCGTGAGTGCGTGTGAGTGAGTGAGTGAGTGAGTGAGTGAGTGAGTGAGTGAGTGAGTGAGTGAGTGAGTGAGTGAGTGAGTGTATTGCTGACTCTTCCTCTTACCCATCATCCACACCCTGAGTTAACCAATGAGGCATCTGCTGATGTCATCACCTGTCCATACTCCTTCCTGTATCTCTGAGCCACCCTTTTGGGCCCTGATTAAAATGAGTGCACTATCAAGTGAATAGGGTTCCAGTTGGGGTAGACACCCCTGTCACTTGGGACAAACACCCATGTCACTTGGGACAGACACCCCTGTCACTTGGGACAGACACCCCTGTCACTTGGGGTAGACACCCCTGTCACTTGGGACAGACACCCCTGTCACTTGGGGTAGACACCCCTGTCACTTGGGGTAGACACCCCTGTCACTTGGGACAGACACTATGTCAGTGGAACGGTTGGTTAAACAGAGTGATTCAGACAGTATGTCAGTGGAATGGTTGGTTAAACAGAGTGATTCAGACAGTATGTCAGTGGAATGGTTGGTTAAACAGAGTGATTCAGACAGTATGTCAGTGGAATGGTTGGTTAAACAGAGTGATTCAGACACTATGTCAGTGGAATGGTTGGTTAAACAGAGTGATTCAGTCACTATGTCAGTGGAATGGTTGGTTAAACAGAGTGATTCAGACACTATGTCAGTGGAATGGTTGGTTAAACAGAGTGATTCAGACACTATGTCAGTGGAACGGTTGGTTAAACAGAGTCATTCAGACACTATGTCAGGGGAACGGTTGGTTAAACAGAGTGATTCAGACACTATGTCAGTGGAATGGTTGGTTAAACAGAGTGATTCAGTCACTATGTCAGTGGAACGGTTGGTTAAACAGAGTGATTCAGACAGTATGTCAGTGGAATGGTTGGTTAAACAGAGTGATTCAGTCACTATGTCAGTGGAATGGTTGGTTAAACAGAGTGATTCAGTCACTATGTCAGTGGAATGGTTGGTTAAACAGAGTGATTCAGACACTATGTCAGTGGAATGGTTGGTTAAACAGAGTGATTCAGACACTATGTCAGTGGAACGGTTGGCTAAACAGAGTGATTCAGACACTATGTCAGTGGAACGGTTGGTTAAACAGAGTGATTCAGACACTATGTCAGTGGAACAGTTGGTTAAACAGAGTGATTCAGTCACTATGTCAGTGGAATGGTTGGCTAAACAGAGTGATTCAGACACTATGTCAGTGGAACGGTTGGCTAAACAGAGTGATTCAGACACTATGTCAGTGGAACAGTTGGTTAAACAGAGTGATTCAGTCACTATGTCAGTGGAATGGTTGGCTAAACAGAGTGATTCAGACACTATGTCAGTGGAACGGTTGGCTAAACAGAGTGATTCAGAAACCAGTCCCTGATTAGGAAATAAAGAAAACGTGTTCTTTCAGCCCCCAAAGCCTGTTTTAGACATTGTTTTTGACGTTCTGTTAGACATAGTTTTAGAAATTGTTTTAGAAGTTGTCATAGTGTATGAAAAGGTAGTTAGCCAAGGTTTGGAGTTGATTTAACCTCTCCCTTTTCTTCCCTCTGTAAACAAGTGACTGAGTGTTCTTTTTCTTGCTGCGTCGCTCTGGCAGTCCCTGTTAACAGCTTTCCCCCAGTGTTAATTCACCAAGCTATTTGCAATCGCTTTGACTGTCTTGTGAGTGGAGTGCAAATCAAACTTGGCTGCTATCTTATCCTCCTCTCCTCCTCTCCTTCTCTCCTGCCTTTCCAGCTCTCCTTTCTTCTCTTATCCTTCCTCTCCTCCTCTTCTCCCCTCTCCTCCTCCTCTTCTCCCCTCTCCTCCTCCTCTTCTCCCCTCTCCTCCTCTTCTTCTCCCCTCTTCTCACTGTTTAGTTTAGCAGAACTTGCAACGATGTGATAAAAAATAATTAAGCCAAAGAGAACCTTCTCCCTTCCTATGGAAGGATGGAATGAGTTTAGTCTACACCAAGTAGCACAGTCACTGTCCTCACAAGTAGCACAGTCACTGTCCTCACAAGTAGCACAGTCACTGTCCTCACAAGTTGCACAGTCACTTTCCTCACAAGTAGCACACTCACTGTCCTCACAAGTAGCACAGTCACTGTCCTCACAAGTAGGACAGTCACTGTCCTCACAAGTAGCACAGTCACTGTCCTCACAAATAGCACAGTCACTGTCTTCACAAATAGCACAGTCACTGTCCTCACAAATAGCACAGTCACTGTCCTCACAAGTAGCACAGTCACTGTCCTCACAAGTAGCACAGTCACTGTCCTCACAAGTTGCACAGTCACTTTCCTCACAAGTAGCACACTCACTGTCCTCACAAGTAGCACAGTCACTGTCCTCACAAGTAGCACAGTCACTGTCCTCACAAGTAGCACATTCACTGTCCTCACAAGTAGCGCAGTCACTTTCCTCACAAGTAGCACAGTCACTGTCCTCACAAGTAGCACAGTCACTGCTTTCACAAGTAGCACAGTCACTGTCCTCACAAGTAGCACATTCACTGTCCTCACAAGTAGCACAGTCACTGTCCTCACAAGTAGCACAGTCACTGTCCTCACAAGTAGCACAGTCACTGCCCTCACAAGTAGCGCAGTCACTTTCCTCACAAGTAGCACAGTCACTGTCCTCACAAGTAGTACAGTCACTGTCCTCACAAGTAGCACAGTCACTGTCCTCACAAGTAGGACAGTCACTGACCTCACAAGTAGCACAATCACTGTCCTCACAAGTAGCGCAGTCACTGTCCTCACAAGTAGCACAGTCACTGTCCTCACAAATAGCACAGTCACTGTCTTCACAAATAGCACAGTCACTTTCCTCACAAATAGCACAGTCACTTTCCTCACAAATAGCACAGTCACTGTCCTCACACGTAGCACAGTCACTGTCTTCACAAATAGCACAGTCACACATACACAGGTAGACAGATGTATTCACTGTATGAGAGAGCATGTATATGTGCTATGAAGCACATCAACCATAACACGGAACCCAAACCGGCTGCGCGCCTGCGCCATCGTGCATAAATGTATTTTGTCCCCCCCACACCAAACGCGATCACGACACGCATGGTTAAAATATCAAAATAAACTCTGAACCAATTACATTCATTTGGGGACAGGTCGAAAGCATTAAACATTTATGGAAATTTAGCTAGCTAGCTTGCACTTGTTAGCTAATTTGTCCTATTTAGCAAGCTTGCTGTTGCTAGCTAATTTGTCCTGGGTTGAGTTGTTATTTTTCTTGAAATGCACAAGGTCCTCTACTCCAACAATTAATCCACACATAAAATGGTCAACCGAATCGTTTCTAGTCATCTCTCCTCCTTCCAGGCTTTTTCTTCTCTTGACTTTATATTGCGATTGGCAACCTTCATAAATTCGTTCGTCTTTCAGTCACCCACGTGGGTATAACCAATGAGGAGATGGCACGTGGGTACCTGCTTCTATAAACCAATGAGACGATGGCACGTGGGTACCTGCTTCTATAAACCAATGAGGAGATGGGAGAGGCAGGACTTGCAGAGCGATCTGCGTCACAAATAGAACTGACTTCTATTTTAGCCCTTGGCAACGCAGATGCTCATTGACGCGCGCAAGCAGTGTGGGTGCAATAATTCAATAATATAGATTTCTAAATGTATTTTGCAACGCTCGCGCACGTGACGCGAGGGTATAACTATTTTTCTTAATTTATCTGTATTTTCAATGCCACTTGAAGGGATGCCACATTGGTAAACTCCTACGGATTTCCTTATTTAGTCAACATGGTGATTATCATGCCGCAGTGAGCACTTTACCGGGTCATTTATTTGACTGGTATTGTGATGGCCATCAATGGTAGCCTGTGATAGCGCAACAGCTAAATGGCTGATGTGTATCCAACAGTATCAACCTCATCTTTCTCTCATATGTCTTAGTTTCTAACCGTGTGCTAACAAGCTAGCTTCTCTTATGTTTTTAGCAAGACAAGACAAAACCCTTTTAGCCCTGTGTCCCTTTCTATTCTGTGTGAGACTTGATTATATTGGACAGAGGTCACTTAAAATGTAGCATCTATTCCTGTCCGCTCTTCCTCTCTCTATCCACCTCTCTTCTTCCTCTCTCTATCCATCTCTCTTCTTCCTCTCTCTATCCATCTCTCTCTATCCATCTCTCTTCTTCCTCTCTCTATCCACCTCTCTCTATCCATCTCTCCACCTCTCTCTATCCATCTCTCTTCTTCCTCTCTCTATCCATCTCTCTATCCATCTCTCTATCCACCTCTCTCTATCCATCTCTCTTCTTCCTCTCTCTATCCACCTCTCTCTATCCACCTCTCTATCCATCTCTCTATCTATCTCTCTATCCACCTCTCTTCTTCCTCTCTCTATCCACCTCTCTCTATCCATCTCTCTTCTTCCTCTCTCTATCCACCTCTCTCTATCCATCTCTCTTCTTCCTCTCTCTATCCACCTCTCTCTAACCATCTCTCTATCCATCTCTCTATCCATCTCTCTATCCACCTCTCTATCCATCTCTCTTCTTCCTCTCTCTATCCACCTCACTCTATCCACCTCTCTATCCACTCTCTATCTATCTCTCTATCCACCTCTCTCTATCCATCTCTCTTCTTCCTCTCTCTATCCACCTCTCTCTATCCATCTCTCTTCTTCATCTCTCTTCTTCATCTCTATCATCTCTCTATCCACCTCTCTCTATCCATCTCTCTTCTTCATCTCTCTATCTATCTCTCTATCCTACTCTCTTCTTCCTCTCTCATCTTCCTCTCACTATCCACCTCTCTCTATCCATATCTATTCTTCATCTCTCTGTCCATCTCTCTTCTTCCTCTCTCTATCCACCTCTCTCTATCCATATCTCTTCTTCCTCTCTCTATCCACCTCTCTCTATCCATCTCACTCTATCCATCTCTCTTCTTCCTCTCTCTATCCACCTCTCTTCTTCCTGTATCTATCATCTCTCTTCTTCATCTCTCTATCCATCTCTCTTCTTCCTGTCTCTATCATCTATCTTCTTCATCTCTCTATCCATCTCTCTTCTTCCTGTCTCTATCCATTTCTCTTCTTCATCTCTCTATCCATCTCTTTTCTTCCTCTCTCTATCCATCGCTTTTCTTCCTCTCTCTATCCATCTCTTTTCTTCCTCTCTCTAACTATCCCTGTATTGTTCCTTCTGTTCTCTTACCATCTCTCTGTTCACAGGGCTCCAGTGGCTTCCCTGGATTCCTCGGATCCAACGGAGAGAAAGGAGGACGGGTGAGGCTCTTTCGATCATTCCATTAATTATTACTTTCTTTTCAAAGACTTCTAATCCAACATGTCTCTTCACCCTCCATGACACCAGTCTGAAATACTCTTGTGGAGCTGCAGTCCTTAACCTCCAAGTAGAATTAAGAAGAACTACTGTCAAAGTAAAGTAGGACAAGTAGAGTCAAGAAGAACTACTGCCAAAGTAAAGTAGGACAAGTAGATTCAAGAAGAACTATTGCCAAAGTAAAGTAGGACAAGTAGAGTCAAGAAGAACTACTGCCAAAGTAAAGTAGGACAGGTAGAGTCAAGAAGAACTACTGCCAAAGTAAAGTAGGACAAGTAGAGTCAAGAAGAACTACTGCCAAAGTAAAGTAGGACAAGTAGATTCAAGAAGAACTACAGCCAAAGTAAAGTAGGACAGGTAGAGTCAAGAAGAACTACTGCCAAAGTAAAGTTGGACAAGTAAAGTCAAGAAGAACTACTGTCAAAGTAAAGAATCAAGTCAGTACAACTCAATAGTAGGGGAAGTGGAGTGGAACATCAAAGTCTAGCATTGCCCAGCAGGAGTCCAGAGAAGAGAGGATGGTTGGAGGGGAGAGGAGGGAGGAGAGGGGAGGGAGAGAGGAGAAGAGGGGGGGCATTGGGGGGGAAGTAAGAAGGGGGAGAGGGAATTGGTAAAACAAGCTCCTTTCCTCTCAAACAGACAGATAGACAGACAGACAGACAGACAGACAGACAGACAGACAGACAGACAGACAGACAGACAGACAGACAGACAGACAGACAGACAGACAGACAGACAGACAGACAGACGGTGAGGAGTGAGAAGTAGACAGACAGACAGACAGACAGACAGACAGACGGTGAGGAGTGAGAAGTAGACAGACAGACAGACAGACAGACAGACAGACAGACAGACAGACAGACAGACAGACAGACAGACAGACAGACAGACAGACAGACAGACAGACAGACGGTGAGGAGTGAGAAGTAGACAGACACTTAGGCTGCATCCCAAATGGTACCCTATTCCCTATGTAGTGCGCTACTTTACACCAGGGATCTATGGGGGACCTAGTGCACTAAATAGGGAATAGAGTGCCATTTTGGGACACTACCCTAGACACTTCAGGAGCCAATATGCCAAAGCTGACAGGCAGGTCATGCTGTCAACTTAAGTGCCTCTGGGTAATGTGGGTATATGTCAACTCACCGCGTGCCCTGATTTTCAGATTTATTTCTCTAAAAGATGTTACACATTGTTTTATCTCATTCGTCCACAGAGCAGTGGAGGAGTCTGTCTGTCTGAGGAGCTATAGTGTGTTTGAATGACCTTAACTGTGTGTGTATAAATTCATCTGTAATTACTCTTTGCCTCATGTTTATCAGTCAATATATAACTGTATCCTTTCTATTCCACTTATATCAAGTTTGATTGTTTGTTTGTGCTTTGAAACCCCCAGTCTCACGAATAAAGATGTTTGTGTGATTGTGGGTGTTTTTCAGGGTATCGCTGGTAAATCTGGACCCAGAGGACAACGTGGCCCAACGGTAAGAACCTGGAAACTCATCAGTCGGTCCGCAGTCTATTCTCTCTAACACAACACCTTCTCTGACTTGCTAGATGATTGGTCTTCTCTGTGTTCCTTGTAATCTAGGGTCCCCGTGGTGGAAGAGGTGCCAGAGGACCAACTGGAAAGCCAGGTGCTAAGGTCAGTTATAACTGTCATCTAACCAGGATGATGTCCCATCCAGAAACATCATCTAGCCAGATTTGATTTGATTTGATTTGATTTGATTTGGATCTCTTTTACTCCCCATTTGAACTAATCTTCCAAGAGTCCTTAAAACATTAAAATACAATTTATAATACGAACACATTTTCACATATAACACACTATTACAAACATGCATAATATACTAACATAATGACCCAATAAATACTCAATCTACTGTAGTCTCACAACATTTATAGGTATTATATTTAAATGGTTTTAAAATAATGTTTAAATTTATATATTGAAAGGTTTCTGGTTTGCTCTGTTAATTTATTCAATTTCTTTATTGCTCTAATTCGAAATGTTCTTTTGCCTATTTCTCTTTTCTGTCTGGATAACGCTTAGATGGTGGACAATCTATTCCTAGTATTTACTGAATGACTGTCTCTTACCAACTGATTACCATTGTGAATAGAACTTGGCCGTTTTAAATGATGTATATTATGAAATAAAATAAGCATGTTTTTTTTTTCAATTATCTTGTCGATTGATGACCAACCAAGAACATTGCGCATGACTGCAACAGAAGAACCATATCTCCACCTTAAAACAATCCTTGCTGCTTTGTTCTGTGTAATCTGCAGCCTCCTAACTTCACTTGATGATGCATTTCCCCAGACCTCAGAACAGTAGTTCACCTGACTCTCAATTAATGCTTGTGTTATTTGCTGAAGAATTTTTCCTGGTAAATATTTAGCTATCCTTCTGAGTATGCATGCTGTTTTAATAATTTTTTTAACATAGATGAGTTATTTGAGACGACCATGATAAGCTGTTGTCTTGCTGCACTCCCAATAGTTTGGTTTCTGCCACTTCTTCAATTTGTACTCCTCCCATACTTAAATTGTATCCCATGCTGTTTTGGCCTTTTCCTAGTGGAACAGACCAACATAACTTTGGTTTTCTTGGTGTTTAAAACAAGTTTGTTTTGGCAAACCCACTCCGTGATATATTCCAAATCTCCTTGTAAAGCTTGCTGTACCTGTTGAACCATATTGGTTCTATGATACATGGCAAACTACATCAAGTGTAGCTCAGATGTTTGAAAGTATTTAACATGATTTGACCCGGGCCTACTTTACAATATTATAATAATAATAATAATAATACTAATAATAGTAATAACTTTATTTGTGTAGCGCTTTTCAATACTAGTAAGAAAGTACATCACATCATAATATAACACAAGTAAATAAAAGTACTAACAAAGAAAGAAAAACATTAATGAGAAATGAAAAAAAAAGATAGCTATTTAAAATCTTACATTCAAATCATCTTTCTAAAAGTATGTCTTCAGCAGGGATTTAAAAAGAGGCACTGAGTCTGCAAGCCTAAACTCTGGCTGACCATTCCACAGTCTAGGGGCCCTAATGGAAGGGGCCCGGTCTCCTTTAGTTTTCAACCTAGACTCTAGAATGGTCATCTCTTCACTTGTGATGTGTAGCTACGCTAGCTTGGTCACTTGTGAAGTGTAGCTACGCTAGCTTGGTCACTTGTGAAGTGTAGCTACGCTAGCTTGGTCACTTGTGATGTGTAGCTACGCTAGCTTGGTCACTTGTGAAGAGTAGCTACGCTAGCTTGGTCACTTGTGAAGAGTAGCTACGCTAGCTTGGTCACTTGTGAAAAGTAGCTACGCTAGCTTGGTCACTTGTGAAGAGTAGCTACGCTAGCTTGGTCACTTGTGAAGAGTAGCTACGCTAGCTTGGTCACTTGTGAAAAGTAGCTACGCTAGCTTGGTCACTTGTGAAGTGTAGCTACACTAGCTTGGTCACTTGTGAAGAGTAGCTACGCTAGCTTGGTCACTTGTGAAGTGTAGCTACGCTAGCTTGGTCACTTGTGAAGTGTAGCTACGCTAGCTTGGTCACTTGTGAAGAGTAGCTACGCTAGCTTGGTCACTTGTGAAGTGTAGCTACGCTAGCTTGGTCACTTGTGAAGTGTAGCTACGCTAGCTTGGTCACTTGTGAAGAGTAGCTACGCTAGCTTGGTCACTTGTGAAAAGTAGCTACGCTAGCTTGGTCACTTGTGAAGTGTAGCTACACTAGCTTGGTCACTTGTGAAGAGTAGCTACGCTAGCTTGGTCACTTGTGAAGTGTAGCTACGCTAGCTTGGTCACTTGTGAAGTGTAGCTACGCTAGCTTGGTCACTTGTGAAGAGTAGCTACGCTAGCTTGGTCACTTGTGAAGTGTAGCTACGCTAGCTTGGTCACTTGTGAAGTGTAGCTACGCTAGCTTGGTCACTTGTGAAGAGTAGCTACGCTAGCTTGGTCACTTGTGAAGAGTAGCTACGCTAGCTTGGTCACTTGTGAAGTGTAGCTTCGCTAGCTTAGTCACTTGTGAAGTGTAGCTACGCTAGCTTGGTCACTTGTGAAGAGTAGCTACGCTAGCTTGGTCACTTGTGAAGTGTAGCTTCGCTAGCTTAGTCACTTGTGAAGTGTAGCTACGCTAGCTTGGTCACTGGGTCTGATTGGTAAATAGAGCTGTGTGTCATCCTCATAGCAGCGAAACTGAATGCTACGATTGTGGATGATGTCACCAAGAGGAAGTATATACAGGGAGAAAAAAGGATGGGCCCCAGAACTGACCCCTGAGGGACACAATAGTGAAAAGGTGCTGGGGACAATACGGAACCACCCGTGCTCACTGAGGAATGTCTGCCACAAAGATATGACCTGAAGCAGTCGAGGACAATGCCGGAGATTCCCACCCATCTCTCCAGCCTCTATCTGACTGTGTTTGTCTGCTCCACAGGGAACATCAGGCAACGACGGACCTCCCGGTGGACCAGGAGAGAGAGTAAGTACTAAATATATGTATTCTGTTCTATTGCAAAGAATCTGAGGAGATGTTTTAGTTTGTTTTAGTTTGGAGGCCATTGGGAGGAGGTGTGAGGATAAAGGATGGTTTTAGTTTGGAGCCCATTGGGAGGAGGTTGAGGATTAAGGATGGTTTTAGTTTGGAGCCCATTGGGAGGAGGTGTGTGGATAAAGGATGGTTTTAGTTTGCAGCTCATTGGGAGGTGGTGTAAGGATAAAGGATGGTTTTAGTTTGGAGCCCATTGGGATGAGTTGTAAGGATAAAGGATGGTTTTAGTTTGGAGGCCATTGGGAGGATGTTGAGGATAAAGGATGGTTTTAGTTTGGAGCCCATTGGGAGGAGGTGTGAGGATAAAGGATGGTTTTAGTCTGGAGGCCATTGGGAGGAGGTGTGAGGATAAAGGATGGTTTTAGTTTGGAGCCCATTGGGAGGTGGTGTGAGGATAAAGGATGGTTTTAGTTTGGAGCCCATTGGGAAGAGGTTGAGGATAAAGGATGGTTTTAGTTTGGAGCCCATTGGGAGGAGGTGTGAGGATAAAGGATGGTTTTAGTTTGCAGCCCATTGGGAAGAGCTGTGAGCACAAAGGATCGTTTTAGTTTGGAGGCCATTGGGAGGAGGTGTGAGGATAAAGGATGGTTTTAGTTTGGAGCCCATTGGGAGGAGGTGTGAGGATAAAGGATGGTTTTAGTTTGGAGCCCATTGGGAGGAGGTGTAAGGATAAAGGATGGTTTTAGTTTGGAGGCCATTGGGAGGAGGTTCAGGATAAAGGATGGTTTTAGTTTGGAGCCCATTGGGAGGAGGTGTGAGGATAAAGGATGGTTTTAGTTTGGAGCCCATTGGGATGAGTTGTAAGGATAAAGGATGGTTTTAGTTTGGAGGCCATTGGGAGGATGTTGAGGATAAAGGATGGTTTTAGTTTGGAGCCCATTGGGAGGAGGTGTGAGGATAAAGGATGGTTTTAGTCTGGAGGCCATTGGGAGGAGGTGTGAGGATAAAGGATGGTTTTAGTTTGGAGCCCATTGGGAGGTGGTGTGAGGATAAAGGATGGTTTTAGTTTGGAGCCCATTGGGAAGAGGTTGAGGATAAAGGATGGTTTTAGTTTGGAGCCCATTGGGAGGAGGTGTGAGGATAAAGGATGGTTTTAGTTTGCAGCCCATTGGGAAGAGCTGTGAGCACAAAGGATCGTTTTAGTTTGGAGGCCATTGGGAGGAGGTGTGAGGATAAAGGATGGTTTTAGTTTGGAGCCCATTGGGAGGAGGTGTGAGGATAAAGGATGGTTTTAGTTTGGAGCCCATTGGGAGGAGGTGTAAGGATAAAGGATGGTTTTAGTTTGGAGGCCATTGGGAGGAGGTTCAGGATAAAGGATGGTTTTAGTTTGGAGCCCATTGGGAGGAGGTGTGAGGATAAAGGATGGTTTTAGTTTGGAGGCCATTGGGAGGAGGTGTGAACATTAAGGAAGTTAATTTTTTCTTATTTTATCTCAGGGACCTCAAGGACCCCAGGGACCAGTCGGCTTCCCAGGACCTAAGGGCCCTAATGTAAGTACCCTTCCCAGGACCTAAGGGCCCTAATGTAAGTACCCTTCCCAGGACCTAAGGGCCCTAACGTAAGTACCCTTCCCAGGACCTAAGGGCCCTAACGTAAGTACCCTTCCCAGGACCTAAGGGCCCTAACCTATGTACCCTTCCCAGAACCTAAGGGCCCTAACCTATGTACCCTTCCCTCTCATTTAAAATAGCTGATGGTACTACAATATGTATTACTGTATCATTGTACTTCAGCAATGTGGTCCCTATTAACTGAACCTGTCCATCTCATCTCCCTCAGGGGCCCCCTGGTAAAGACGGAATGCCTGGTCACCCTGGGCAGAGAGGAGAGACAGGTTTCCAGGGAAAGACTGGCCCCCCTGGGCCTGGAGGGGTTGTAGGACCTCAGGTAGGCCCACACACTACACACTACAAACTACACACTACACACTATACGCTACACAATACACACCACACACTAAACATGTTTATCAGGACACTAGGGAAATTAACCAGTAATCATTCAAACACTAAATTATGTAAAACATTTACTTGAAAACCTTTGAATTACTTAGTTTACTGTCATCTAATAAGCATTAACATGTGATACAATATGTAAATCTGGTGTTGTGTCTGTCTGACAGGGACCAACGGGAGAGACCGGCGGCATCGGAGAGAGGGGACACCCTGGTTCCCCTGGACCCCCCGGAGAGCAAGGTTTACCTGGAGCTGCTGGGAAAGAAGGAGGAAAGGTAAAACAAAACTCCCCTATGACTCGACAATGGTCTCACCCAGCCAAAGCATATTATGAAGAAAATGGGGGGGGGGTTGAAAACACAATCACAACTGGGCTTTGTCTATTGAAATGCCAGAATAGGAACAATGAATAACAACACTTACTGTTGTCATGGAAAACCTAACGGTACATATCTAACAATTTACGCTCATTTCCAAAATCTTGAGAATAGATTTCATGAAAAATAGCAACAGGTTATTTTCCAAGATCCTCTTTTGAAATATGCTCATTGAAGATGATGACGATTAGATTTGACATTCAGATTGTCAATGTGGAGTAGGTGAAGCAGAATCTTAGGATCTGATGTTCTGAGTGCAGAGTAAGAGAGAAATTACATTTGTGGAGGTTAAATTCTACAACCACCTAAAAAGGAAGCGATTCCCAAACCTTCCATAACAAAGCCATCGCCTACAGAGAGATGAATCTGGAGAAGAGTCCCCTAAGCATGCTGGTCCTGGGGCTCAGTTCACAAACACAAGACGCCACAGAGCCCCAGGACAACAACACAATTAGACCCAACCAAATCATGCGAAAACAAAAAGAGAATTACTTGAACATCCGAAAGAATTAACAAAAAAACTGAGCAAACTAGAATGATATTTGGTCCTAAACAGAAAGTACAGAGTGGCAGAATACCTGACCACCGTGACTGACCCAAACTTAAGGAAAGCTTTGACTATGTACAGACTCAGTGAACATAGCCTTGCTATTGAGAAAGGCTGCCGTAGGCAGACCTGGCTCTCAAGAGAAGACAGGCTATGTGCAACACTGCACTCAAAATGAGGTGTAAACTGAGCTGCACTTCCTAACCTCCTGCCCAATGTATGACCATATTAGATACACATATTTCCCTCAGATTACACAGATCCACAAAGAATTCTAAAACAAATCCAATTTTGATCAACTCCAATATTTATTGGGTGAAATACTACAGTGTGCCATCACAACAGCAAAATGTGTGACCTGTTGCCACAAAAAAAAGGGCAAGCAGTGAAGAACAAACAACATTGCGGTCCAGGAATAGAACAGAGAGAGACTGGGGTGATACAGGAATAGAACAGAGAGAGACTGGGGTGATACAGGAATAGAACAGAGAGAGACTGGGGTGATACAGGAATAGAACAGAGAGAGACTGGGGTGATACAGGAATAGAGCAGAGAGAGACTGGGGTGATACAGGAATAGAACAGAAAGAGACTGGGGTGGTACAGGAATAGAACAGAGAGAGACTGGGTTGATACAGGAATAGAACAGAAAGAGACTGGGGTGGTACAGGAATAGAACAGAGAGAGACTGGGGTGATCCAGGAATAGAACAGAGAGAGACTGGGGTGGTGCAGGAATAGAACAGAGAGAGACTGGGGGTGATACAGGAATATAACAGAGAGAGACTGGGGTGGTACAGGAATAGAACAGAGAGAGACTGGGATGGTACAGGAATAGAACAGAGAGAGACTGGGGTAATACAGGAATATAACAGAGAGAGACTGGGGTGATCCAGGAATAGAACAGAGAGAGACTGGGGTGGTCCAGGAATAGAACAGAGAGAGACTGGGGTAATACAGGAATAGAACAGAGAGAGACTGGGGTGGTACAGGAATAGAACAGAGAGAGACTGGGGTGATACAGGAATAGAACAGAGAGAGACTGGGGTAATACAGGAATAGAACAGAGAGAGACTGGGGTGGTACAGGAATAGAACAGAGACAGACTTTGGTGGTACAGGAATAGAACAGAGAGAGACTGGGGTAGTACAGGAATAGAACAGAGAGAGACTGGGGTGGTACAGGAATAGAACAGAGAGAGACTGGGGTGGTACAGGAATAGAACAGAGAGAGACTGGGGTGGTACAGGAATAGAACAGAGAGAGACTGGGATGGTACAGGAATAGAACAGAGAGAGACTGGGGTAATACAGGAATATAACAGAGAGAGACTGGGGTGATCCAGGAATAGAACAGAGAGAGACTGGGGTGGTCCAGGAATAGAACAGAGAGAGACTGGGGTAATACAGGAATAGAACAGAGAGAGACTGGGGTGGTACAGGAATAGAACAGAGAGAGACTGGGGTGGTACAGGAATAGAACAGAGAGAGACTGGGGTAATACAGGAATAGAACAGAGAGAGACTGGGGTGGTACAGGAATAGAACAGAGAGAGACTGGGGTGGTACAGGAATAGAACAGAGAGAGACTGGGGTAATACAGGAATATAACAGAGAGAGACTGGGGTGATCCAGGAATAGAACAGAGAGAGACTGGGGTGGTCCAGGAATAGAACAGAGAGAGACTGGGGTAATACAGGAATAGAACAGAGAGAGACTGGGGTGGTACAGGAATAGAACAGAGAGAGACTGGGGTAATACAGGAATATAACAGAGAGAGACTGGGGTAATACAGGAATAGAACAGAGAGAGACTGGGGTGGTACAGGAATAGAACAGAGAGAGACTGGGGTAATACAGGAATAGAACAGAGAGAGACTGGGGTGGTACAGGAATATAACAGAGAGAGACTGGGGTGATCCAGGAATAGAACAGAGAGAGACTGGGGTGGTCCAGGAATAGAACAGAGAGAGACTGGGGTAATACAGGAATAGAACAGAGAGAGACTGGGGTGGTACAGGAATAGAACAGAGACAGACTTTGGTGGTACAGGAATAGAACAGAGAGAGACTGGGGTAGTACAGGAATAGAACAGAGAGAGACTGGGGTGGTACAGGAATAGAACAGAGAGAGACTGGGGTGGTACAGGAATAGAACAGAGAGAGACTGGGGTGGTACAGGAATAGAGCAGAGAGAGACTGGGGTGGTACAGGAATAGAACAGAGAGAGACTGGGGTAATACAGGAATAGAACAGAGAGAGACTGGGGTGGTACAGGAATAGAGCAGAGAGAGGCTGGGGTGGTCCAGGAATAGAACAGAGTGAGGCTGGGGTGGTCCAGGAATAGAACAGAGACTGGGGTGGTACAGGAATAGAGCAGAGAGAGACTGGGGTGGTACAGGAATAGAACAGAGAGAGACTGGGGTGGTACAGGAATAGAACAGAGAGAGACTGGGGTGGTACAGGAATATAACAGAGAGAGACTGGGGTGATACAGGAATAGAACAGAGAGAGACTGGGGTGATACAGGAATAGAACAGAGAGAGACTGGGGTGGTACAGGAATAGAACAGAGAGAGACTGGGGTGGTACAGGAATAGAACAGAGTGAGGCTGGGGTGGTACAGGAATAGAACAGAGACTGGGGTGGTACAGGAATAGAGCAGAGAGAGACTGGGGTGGTACAGGAATAGAGCAGAGAGAGACTGGGGTAATACAGGAATAGAACAGAGAGAGACTGGGGTGGTACAGGAATAGAACAGAGAGAGACTGGGGTGATACAGGAATATAACAGAGAGAGACTGGGGTGGTACAGGAATAGAACAGAGAGAGACTGGGGTGATCCAGGAATATAACAGAGAGAGACTGGGGTGATACAGGAATAGAACAGAGAGAGACTGGGGTGGTACAGGAATAGAACAGAGAGAGACTGGGGTGGTACAGGAATAGAACAGAGAGAGACTGGGGTAATACAGGAATAGAACAGAGAGAGACTGGGGTGATCCAGGAATATAACAGAGAGAGACTGGGGTAGTACAGGAATATAACAGAGAGAGACTGGGGTAGTACAGGAATAGAACAGAGAGAGACTGGGGTGGTCCAGGAATATAACAGAGAGAGACTGGGGTGGTACAGGAATAGAACAGAGAGAGACTGGGGTGGTACAGGAATATAACAGAGAGAGACTGGGGTAATACAGGAATAGAACAGAGAGAGACTGGGGTGGTACAGGAATAGAACAGAGAGAGACTGGGGTGGTACAGGAATAGAACAGAGAGAGACTGGGGTGGTACAGGAATAGAACAGAGAGAGACTGGGGTGGTACAGGAATAGAACAGAGAGAGACTGGGGTGGTACAGGAATAGAACAGAGAGAGACTGGGGTGGTACAGGAATAGAGCAGAGAGAGACTGGGGTGGTACAGGAATAGAACAGAGAGAGACTGGGGTGATACAGGAATAGAACAGAGAGAGACTGGGGGTGGTACAGGAATAGAACAGAGAGAGACTGGGGTGGTCCAGGAATAGAACAGAGAGAGACTGGGGTGGTCCAGGAATAGAACAGAGAGAGACTGGGGTGGTCCAGGAATAGAACAGAGAGAGACTGGGGTGGTCCAGGAATAGAACAGAGAGAGACTGGGGTGGTACAGGAATAGAACAGAGAGAGACTGGGGTGGTCCAGGAATAGAACAGAGACTGGGGTGGTACAGGAATAGAGCAGAGAGAGACTGGGGTGGTACAGGAATATAACAGAGAGAGACTGGGGTGGTACAGGAATAGAGCAGAGAGAGACTGGGGTGGTACAGGAATAGAACAGAGAGAGACTGGGGTGGTCCAGGAATATAACAGAGAGAGACTGGGGTAATACAGGAATAGAACAGAGAGAGACTGGGGTGGTACAGGAATAGAGCAGAGAGAGACTGGGGTGGTACAGGAATAGAACAGAGAGAGACTGGGGTGGTCCAGGAATAGAACAGATAGAGACTGGGGTGGTACAGGAATATAACAGAGAGAGACTGGGGTGGTACAGGAATAGAACAGAGAGAGACTGGGGTGGTACAGGAATAGAACAGAGAGAGACTGGGGTGATACAGGAATATAACAGAGAGAGACTGGGGTGATCCAGGAATATAATAGAGAGAGACTGGGGTGGTACAGGAATAGAACAGAGAGAGACTGGGGTGGTCCAGGAATAGAACAGAGAGAGACTGGGGTGGTACAGGAATAGAACAGAGAGAGACTGGGGTGGTCCAGGAATAGAACAGAGAGAGACTGGGGTGGTACAGGAATAGAACAGAGAGAGACTGGGGTGATCCAGGAATATAACAGAGAGAGACTGGGGTAATACAGGAATAGAACAGAGAGAGACTGGGGTGATACAGGAATAGAACAGAGAGAGACTGGGGTAATACAGGAATAGAACAGAGAGAGACTGGGGTAATACAGGAATAGAACAGAGAGAGACTGGGGTGGTCCAGGAATATAACAGAGAGAGACTGGGGTGGTACAGGAATAGAACAGAGAGAGACTGGGGTGGTCCAGGAATAGAACAGAGAGAGACTGGGGTGGTCCAGGAATATAACAGTCATCCCATGTTGCTTATCATGACAATTTGTCCATTGTTACTAATAGCAATACAGATACAGTATAATACAGAAATAAATACACATTTGTTAATTCTCTTTTTTGGTTATTATGCACTTGACATTATACATCAATTGACAGGCTATGTCTGTCATGATATACCCTATCTCATGGAGTCTTCCTCTCTCTCTCCTCCAGGGTGACCCAGGTCCAATGGGTACGTCTGGGAAGGTTGGTCCGGCCGGGCTCAGGGGCTTCCCTGGACAGAGAGGTCTTCCAGGGGCGAATGTAAGACACTGCTCCCATAGCATCCACACAGCACTCTTCATGGAAACACCACAATATCAACACATATACAGTACGTAGAGACTGTTATCAGGACATATACAGAGAGACCCTCGACAACTACTATGATTATTATTATTTGACCAAGCTGGTCATTTATGAACATTTTAACATCTTGACCATGTTCTGTTATAATATCCACCCGGCACAGCCAGAAGAGGACTGGCCACCCCTCATAGCCTGGTTCCTCTCTAGGTTTCTTCCTAGGTTTTTGGCCTTTCTAGGGAGTTTTTCCTAGGGAGTTTTTTCCTAGCCACCGTGCTTCTTTCACATGCATTGCTTGCTGTTTGGGGTTTTAGGCTGGGTTTCTGTACAGCAATTTGAGATATCAGCTGATGTACGAAGGGCTATATAAATAAATTTGATTTGATTTGATTTGATATAGAGACTGTTATCAGGACATATACAGTACATAGAGACTGTTATCAGGACATATACAGTCTATAGAGACTGTTATCAGGACATATACAGTCTATAGAGACTGTTATCAGGACATATACAGTATTTAGAGACTGTTATCAGGACATATACAGTACATAGAGACTGTTATCAGGACATATACAGTCTATAGAGACTGTTATCAGGACATATACAGTACATAGAGACTGTTATCAGGACATATACAGTATATAGAGACTGTTACCAGGACATATACTGTGTATAGAGACTGTTATCAGGACATATACAGTCTATACATACTGTTATCAGGACATATACAGTATATAGAGACTGTTATCAGGACATATACAGTCTATAGAGACTGTTATCAGGACATATAGAGTACATAGAGACTTATCAGGATATATACAGTATAAAGAGACTGTTATCAGGACATATACAGTGCATATAGACTTATCAGGACATATACAGTCTATAGAGACTGTTATCAGGACATATACAGTCTATAGAGACTGTTATCAGGACATATACAGTCTATAGAGACTGTTATCAGGATATATACAGTATAAAGAGACTGTTATAAGGACATATACAGTGCATAGAGACTTATCAGGACATATACAGTATGTAGAGACTGTTATCAGGACATATACAGTCTATACATACTGTTATCAGGACATATACAGTCTATACAGACTGTTATCAGGACATATACTGTGTATAGAGACTGTTATCAGGACATACACAGTCTATACATACTGTTATCAGGACATATACAGTATATAGAGACTGTTATCAGGACATATACAGTACATAGAGACTGTTATCAGGACATATACAGTATATAGAGACTGTTACCAGGACATATACAGTATGTAGAGACTGTTATCAGGACATATACAGTACATAGAGACTGTTATCAGGACATATACAGTCTATACATGCTGTTATCAGGACATATACAGTATATAGAGACTGTTATCAGGACATATACAGTACATAGAGACTGTTATCAGGACATATACAGTATATAGAGACTGCTATCAGGACATATACAGTACATAGAGACTGTTATCAGGACATATACAGTATATAGAGACTGTTATCAGGCCATATACAGTACATAGAGACTGTTATCAGGACATATACAGTCTATAGAGACTGTTATCCGGACATATTCAGTCTATAGAGACTGTTATCAGGACATATAGAGTACATAGAGACTTATCAGGATATTTACAGTATAAAGAGACTGTTATCAGGACATATACAGTGCATAGAGACTTATCAGGACATATACAGTCTATAGAGACTGTTATCAGGACATATACAGTCTATAGAGACTGTTATCAGGACATATACAGTCTATAGAGACTGTTATCAGGATATATACAGTATAAAGAGACTGTTATAAGGACATATACAGTGCATAGAGACTTATCAGGACATATACAGTCTATAGAGACTGTTATCAGGACATATACAGTCTATAGAGACTGTTACCAGGACATATACAGTCTATACAGACTGTTATCAGGACATATACAGTCTATAGAGACTGTTATCAGGACATTTACAGTACGTAGAGACTGTTATCAGGACATATAAAGTGTATAGAGACTGTTATCAGGACATATACTGTATATAGAAACTGTTATCAGGACATATACTGTGTATAGAGACTGTTATCAGGACATATACAGTATATAGAGACTGTTATCAGGACATATACAGTACATAGAGACTGTTATCAGGACATATACAGTATATAGAGACTGTAATCAGGACATATACAGTAAATAGAGACTGTTATCAGGACATATACAGTCTATAGAGACTGTTATCCGGACATATACAGTCTATAGAGACTGTTATCAGGACATATAGAGTACATAGAGACTTATCAGGATATATACAGTATAAAGAGACTGTTATCAGGACATATACAGTGCATAGAGACATATCAGGACATATACAGTCTATAGAGACTGTTATCAGGACATATACAGTCTATAGAGACTGTTATCAGGACATATACAGTCTATAGAGACTGTTATCAGGATATATACATTATAAAGAGACTGTTATAAGGACATATACAGTGCATAGAGACTTATCAGGACATATACAGTATGTAGAGACTGTTATCAGGACATATACAGTCTATACATACTGTTATTAGGACATATACAGTCTATACAGACTGTTATCAGGACATATACTGTGTATGGAGACTGTTATCGGGACATATACAGTCTATACATACTGTTATCAGGACATATACAGTATATAGAGACTGTTATCAGGACATATACAGTACATAGAGACTGTTATCAGGACATATACAGTCTATAGAGACTGTTATCCGGACATATTCAGTCTATAGAGACTGTTATCAGGACATATAGAGTACATAGAGACTTATCAGGATATTTACAGTATAAAGAGACTGTTATCAGGACATATACAGTGCATAGAGACTTATCAGGACATATACAGTCTATAGAGACTGTTATCAGGACATATACAGTCTATAGAGACTGTTATCAGGACATATACAGTCTATAGAGACTGTTATCAGGATATATACAGTATAAAGAGACTGTTATAAGGACATATACAGTGCATAGAGACTTATCAGGACATATACAGTCTATAGAGACTGTTATCAGGACATATACAGTCTATAGAGACTGTTACCAGGACATATACAGTCTATACAGACTGTTATCAGGACATATACAGTCTATAGAGACTGTTATCAGGACATATACAGTACGTAGAGACTGTTATCAGGACATATAATGTGTATAGAGACTGTTATCAGGACATATACTGTATATAGAAACTGTTATCAGGACATATACTGTGTATAGAGACTGTTATCAGGACATATACAGTATATAGAGACTGTTATCAGGACATATACAGTACATAGAGACTGTTATCCGGACATATACAGTATATAGAGACTGTAATCAGGACATATACAGTAAATAGAGACTGTTATCAGGACATATACAGTCTATAGAGACTGTTATCCGGACATATACAGTCTATAGAGACTGTTATCAGGACATATAGAGTACATAGAGACTTATCAGGATATATACAGTATAAAGAGACTGTTATCAGGACATATACAGTGCATAGAGACATATCAGGACATATACAGTCTATAGAGACTGTTATCAGGACATATACAGTCTATAGAGACTGTTATCAGGACATATACAGTCTATAGAGACTGTTATCAGGATATATACATTATAAAGAGACTGTTATAAGGACATATACAGTGCATAGAGACTTATCAGGACATATACAGTATGTAGAGACTGTTATCAGGACATATACAGTCTATACATACTGTTATTAGGACATATACAGTCTATACAGACTGTTATCAGGACATATACTGTGTATGGAGACTGTTATCGGGACATATACAGTCTATACATACTGTTATCAGGACATATACAGTATATAGAGACTGTTATCAGGACATATACAGTACATAGAGACTGTTATCAGGACATATACAGTCTATACATACTGTTATCAGGACATATACAGTACATAGAGACTGTTATCAGGACATATACAGTATATAGAGACTGTTATCAGGACATATACAGTACATAGAGACTGTTATCAGGACATATACAATATATAGAGACTGTTATCAGGCCATATACAGTACATAGAGACTGTTATCAGGATATATACAGTATAAAGAGACTGTTATAAGGACATATACAGTGCATAGAGACTTATCAGGACATATACAGTATGTAGAGACTGTTATCAGGACATATACAGTCTATACATACTGTTATTAGGACATATACAGTCTATACAGACTGTTATCAGGACATATACTGTGTATGGAGACTGTTATCAGGACATATACAGTCTATACATACTGTTATCAGGACATATACAGTATATAGAGACTGTTATCAGGACATATACAGTACATAGAGACTGTTATCAGGACATATACAGTCTATACATACTGTTATCAGGACATATACAGTACATAGAGACTGTTATCAGCACATATACAGTATATAGAGACTGTTATCAGGACATATACAGTACATAGAGACTGTTATCAGGACATATACAATATATAGAGACTGTTATCAGGCCATATACAGTACATAGAGACTGTTATCAGGACATATACAGTCTATAGAGACTGTTATCCGGACATATTCAGTCTATAGAGACTGTTATCAGGACATATACAGTGCATAGAGACTTATCAGGACATATACAGTCTATAGAGACTGTTATCAGGACATATACAGTCTATAGAGACTGTTACCAGGACATATACAGTCTATACAGACTGTTATCAGGACATATACAGTACGTAGAGACTGTTATCAGGACATATACAGTCTATACATACTGTTATCAGGACATATACAGTCTATACAGACTGTTATCAGGACATATACTTTGTATAGAGACTGTTATCAGGACATATACTGTATATAGAAACTGTTATCAGGACATATACAGTATATAGAGACTGTTATCAGGACATATACAGTCTATACATACTGTTATCAGGACATATACAGTCTATACAGACTGTTATCAGGACATATACAGTCTATACATACTGTTATCAGGACATATACAGTCTATACAGACTGTTATCAGGACATATACTGTGTATAGAGACTGTTATCAGGACATATACTGTATATAGAAACTGTTATCAGGACATATACTGTGTATAGAGACTGTTATCAGGACATATACTGTATATAGAAACTGTTATCAGGACATATACAGTACATAGAGACTGTTATCAGGACATATACAGTACATAGAGACTGTTATCAGGACATATACAGTATATAGAGACTGTTACCAGCTGTTCTTGGCTCCGGTCCTCCTTGGATATATACCAGCTGATTGTGGTCGTCTCTGGTTGAGAGGAGATTCATTCTAATGGATTTACTAATTGTTCCGCCATATTAAACAATTTGAGTTGATGGACAAGTTCTCTGAACATGCAGTAGGCAACATATTTGTGTAGTCACACATGTTGCATCCATACTTGATCCTTTAATAGAGTCCAAGAGATCTATTACCTAGGCTGAACACACACACACACACACACACACACACACACACACACACCACTCCTCTCCACTCGGTCTTTTAGTGAGAGCCACACAAGCGATTTATGGGCCAATAAATAACTTTCAGTACTGTTGTGGTACTTCCAGGGTTCTAATACACAGTGGTAGACTGTGGCAGAGTAGAGATGAGAGCACACACACACACCCACACACCCACACACCCACACACACACCCACACACACCCACACCCACACACACACACACACACACACACACACACACACACACACACACACACACACACACACACACACACACACACACACATCACACACACACACACACACACACACACACACACACACACACACACACACACACACACACACACACACACACACATACACACACACACACACACACACACACACACACACACACACATACGCTCCACCACCCTCTGGCTCTGTCTTTCTTGGCCAGCAGCAGCACTAATCAGATGGTACCTCTACCACTAGTACTGCTGGAGACACCACCATGACGGCTGGGAGTTACGACAGTGTAGCTGGGACCAGGAGTTACGACAGTGTAGCTGGGACCAGGAGTTACGACAGTGTAGCTGGGACCAGGAGTTACGACAGTGTAGCTGGGACCAGGAGTTACGACAGTGTAGCTGGGACCAGGAGTTACGACAGTGTAGCTGGGACCAGGAGTTATGACAGTGTAGCTGGGACCAGGAGTTACGACAGTGTAGCTGGGACCAGGAGTTACGACAGTGTAGCTGGGACCAGGAGTTACGACAGTGTAGCTGGGACCAGGAGTTACGACAGCGTGGCTGGGACCAGGAGTTACGACAGCGTGGCTGGGACCAGGAGTTACGACAGTGTGGCTGGGACCAGGAGTTACGACAGTGTTTTATCTAATAGTGGATTGTTTTGGCGGGCCTCGATGTCCTTGCTCACACATACACTCTCTCTCGCTCTCTCACACACACAAACACACGCGCACACACACACACACCTACACAGCCACACTCTCTCTTTCATACACACAGATATGTACACACTGTTTAACCCTCCTCTCCTCTCTCTCTTCTCTCGTTCTCTCCATCCAGGGTCCAGCTGGTTTGAAGGGAGGTGAAGGACCACAGGGTGCCCAAGGCCCCGTTGTAAGTATTGCATTACCA
>NC_138304.1:50245000-50275000 GCF_965601325.2 Salmo salar
TGTTAACCCTGAGTGGCCACACTAGCATACTACTTAGAATACATGCCCTGTAATATACTGTAGTATACTATTGTAGCTATTCCTACTAAATAACTAATATTCCTAAGCACTGACTATGATGATAGCTACTGCAGGGTTCCTCAACTGGTGGCCCACGGGCCGAATTTGGCCCAAGGGTGGTTTTATTTGGCCCGCAAGTTTTCAAAAATATATATTTTCTTTTTTTATTGTTGAAAATAAAAAACTGAAAAAACACCAGGAAATCAGCTCCAAGTGATTTGTATTTAAGAAATCTGTTCCCAAGTATTCCCACGCATAATAGAGAGACATGTGACCGTATACAAATGTAAGAAAGGTTTGAAATGATTACGTTTTAGTCAAACATTATATCTGTTTGGGCTTCTTGTGGTCAATTTGAAATTATTTGTAATTATGTTCAGGCCCCCCAACCATCCGCTCAAGAAAAAATCGTCCCGCAGCTGAATATAGTTAAGGATCCCTATGCTACTGTATTGAGGGAAAATGTACCTACTATGACTGTGATACTGTATGTGCTTTTCCCACCTAGCTTTCCTTTGATGAATGCACTTACTCTGGATAAGAGCACCAGCTAAATGACTCACTACTGTAAGTGTCTCTGGATAAGAGAGTCTGCTAAATGACTCACTACTGTAAGTGGATCTGGATAAGAGAGTCTGCTAAATGACTCACTACTGTAAGTGGATCTGGATAAGAGAGTCTGCTAAATGACTCACTACTGTAAGTGGATCTGGATAAGAGAGTCTGCTAAATGACTCACTACTGTAAGTGGATCTGGATAAGAGAGTCTGCTAAATGACTCACTACTGTAAGTGGATCTGGATAAGAGAGTCTGCTAAATGACTCACATGTACGTGTAAATGTGTGATGGATATTGCAATAGAGCAGAATGATTCTCAAAGGTCAGTGATCGGTCCCATTGATGCTGTAATGTGTTGTTGGCTTGGGCAGGGTTCTCCTGGAGAACGAGGTGCTGCCGGTCCTGGAGGTCCCATCGGTCTATCAGGACGCACTGGACCCCAGGGAGGCCCGGGTCCAGCCGGAGAGAAGGGAGGCCCGGTGAGTACACACCTCAGAACACACACAGTCCTTAGACTTTATTCAAAACGTTTTATTTTTCATTCCTTTGTCAAGTGATGTTTTCATCACAAATTTAAAAAAAAATCATGAACCATGTGTATTTTAACTGTTTGTTGACTGTGGCCCCTACTATCTGTCTGTCCCCAGGGAGAGAAAGGTCCCATGGGACCAGCTGGACGTGACGGTATCCAAGGTCCAGTCGGTCTTCCTGGCCCTGCAGGCCCCCAGGGGCCCCCTGGAGAGGACGGAGACAAGGTACAGTAACCTATAGTTATAGAATCAGACATGGTTCACTAACCTATAGTTATATAGACCGACAAGGTACACTAACAGACAGACAATGTACACTAACCTATAGTTATAGAGACAGAGAAGCTACAGTAACCTATAGTTATAGAGGCAGACAAGGTACGCTAACTTATAGTTGTAGGCCCTGAGATAGACTCGCTTCCTGTCCAGCAGGTATACTTGTAAATCAAGCTGCCTCATGCTACAGAATCAGGAAATAGGCTCCTGACCTATGGGCCATTCTGGCTCCTGCCCTATGGGCCATTCTGGCTCCTGCCCTATGGGCCATTCTGGCTCCTGACCTATGGGCCATTCTGTCTCCTGACCTATGGGCCATTCTGTCTCCTGCCCTATGGGCCATTCTGTCTCCTGCCCTATGGGCCATTCTGGTTCCTGCCCTATGGGCCTTTCTGGCTCGTGCCCTATGGGCCATTCTGGCTCGTGCCCTATGGGCCATTCTGGCTCCTGACCTATGGGCCATTCTGGTTCCTGCCCTATGGGCCATTCTGGTTCCTGCCCTATGGGCCATTCTGGCTCCTGACCTATGGGCCATTCTGGCTCCTGCCCTATGGGCCGTTCTGGCTTGAACAAGGCTTACTTACTTACTTTTCAGTAATTGAGAGTTTAGTTCAGTAGTGACAGTATAGTTCATGTAATTGACAGTATAGGTCAGTAATTTCAGTAATTGAAAGTATAATTCGGTAATTTAAAGTTCATTAATGGACAGTATAGTTCAGTAATGGACAGTATAGTTCAGTAATTGAAGGTATAGTTCAGTAACTTGCAGTATAGTTAAGTAATTGACAGTATAGTTTAGTAATTGAAGGTATAATTCAGTAATTGACAGTATAGTTCAGTAATTGACACTATAGGTCAGTCATTTCAGTAATTGAAAGTATAATTCAGTAATTTAAAGTTCATTAATTGACAGTATAGTTCATTAATTGACAGTATAGTTCAGTAATGGACAGTATAGTTCAGTAATTGAAGGTATAGTTCAGTAACTTGCAGTATAGTTAAGTAATTGACAGTATAGTTTAGTAGTTGAAGGTATAATTCAGTAACTGGCAGTATAGGTCAGTAATTGAAAGTAATTGAAAGTATAATTCAGTAATTTATAGTTCAGTAATTGAAGGTATAGTTCAGTAATTGACAGTATAGTTCAGTAATTGACAGTATAGTTTATTAATTGACAGTATAGTTCAGTAATTTCAGTAATTTAAAGTATAATTCAGTAATTTAAAGTTCATTAATTGACAGTATAGTTCAGTAATTGACAGTATAGTTCAGTCATTTAAGGTATAGTTCAATAATTGACAGTATAATTCAGTAGTTTATAGTTCAGTAATTGACAGTATATTTCAGTAATTGACAGTATCGTTCAGTAACTGACAGCGTAGTTCAGTAATTGAAGGTATAGTTCAATAATTGACAGTATAATTCAGTAGTTTGTAGTTCAGTAATTGACAGTATAGTTCAGTAATTGACAGTATAGTTCAGTAATTTAAGGTATAGTTCAATAATTGACAGTATAATTCAGTTGTTTATAGTTCAGTAATTGACAGTATAGTTCAGTAATTGACAGTATCGTTCCGTAACTGACAGTGTAGTTCAGTAATTGAAGGTATAGTTCAATAATTGACAGTATAATTCAGTAGTTTGTAGTTCAGTAATTGACAGTATAGTTCAGTAATTGACAGTATAGTTCAGTAATTGACAGTATAGTTCAGTAATTGAAGGTATAATTCAGTAATTTACAGTTCAGTAATTGACAGTATAGTTCAGTAATTGAAGGTATAATTCAGTCATTTACAGTTCAGTAAATGACAGTATAGTTCAGTAATTGACAGTATAGTTCAGTAATTGATGGTATAATTCAGTAATTTACAGTTCAGTAATTGACAGTATAGTTCAGTAATTGAAGGTGTAGTTCAATAATAGACAGTATAGTTCAATAATTGAAGGTGTAGTTCAATAATTGAAGGTGTAGTTCAATAATTGACAGTATAGTTCTGTCAGTAAATGCTAGGAGTGGTGGTAGGAGTCAGGCGCAGAGAGCAGAGGTAAGGAGATAATGTGTTTATTCCGTAACACAACAAAAACGGTCGACCCCAACACAACCGGCGTGAAAATGCGAGGTGCCCAAAAACAACAGGTACACAGCACGCACATAAAACAACACTATACGATCGCCAGCACATCCAATAACAAAACACACTGACGCAAATAATCCCGCACAAACCTGAGCGGGCTAAACAGGCTTAAATAACCATAAATCAAGAGAACCAAATGGGGAACAGGTGCAAACAATAAGACATACCAAACGAAAAGGAAAAAGGGATCAGCGGCGGCTAGTAGGCCGGTGACGACGACTGCCGAGCGCCGTCCGAGCAGGCAGGGGAGCCACCTTCGGTGGAATTCGTGACAGTACCCCCCTCCTGACGCGTGACTCCCGCAGCGCGCCGCCACCGGCCTCGAGGGCGACCCGGAGGACGAGGCGCAGGGCGATCCCCATGAAGGCGGTGGAATTCCCTCAGTAGTGGGGGGTCCAAAATGTCCTTCCTAGGTACCCAGCACCTCTCCTCCGCGCCGTACCCCTCCCAGTCGACGAGGTACTGTAGGACCCCCCCCGAAGTCTGGAGTCCAGAATGGCGCGTATCTTATACGCCGGGGACCCCCCAATGTCCAGCGGGGGTGGAGGAACCTCCGGGACCTCACCTTCCTGCATGGGACCAGCCACCACCGGCCTGAGGAGAGACACATGAAACAAGGGGTTAATACGGTAGTAAGATGGAAGTTGTAACCGGTAACACCTTGTTTATCCTCCTCAGGACTTTAAACGGCCCTACACACTGAGGGCCCAGCTTCCGGCAGGGCAAGCGGAGGGGCAGGTTTCTAGCCGAGAGCCAGACTCGATCCCCTGGTGCAAACACAGGGGTCTCACTGCGGTGCTGGTCAGCGCTCTTCTTCTGCCGTCCACTCGCCTTAGTGAGTGCGTCTTGGACGGCTCTCCAAGTGTCCTTCGAGCGCTGCACCCAATCCTCCACCGCAGGAGCCTCGGTCTGGGTCTGGTGCCATGGAGCCAGGACCGGCTGGTAGCCCAACACGCACTGGAACGGTGACATGTTGGTCGATGAGTGACGTAGGGAATTTTGGGCTATTTCTGCCCATGGGACGTATCTCGCCCATTCCCTGGGCCGGTCCCGGCAATACGTCCTTAGAAACCTACCCACCTCTTGGTTCACCCTCTCCACCTGCCCATTACTTTCGGGGTGGAAACCCGAGGTCAGGCTGACCGAGACCCCCAAACGTTCCATGAACGCCCTCCAAACTCTGGACGTGAACTGGGGACCCCGATCAGAAACGATGTCCTCGGGCACCCCGTAGTGCCGGAAGACATGGGTAAACAGGGCCTCCGCAGTCTGCAGAGCCGTAGGGAGACCGGGCAACGGGATGAGACGGCAGGACTTCGAGAATCGATCCACAACGACCAGGATAGTGGTGTTCCCCTGAGAGACGGGAAGGTCAGTGAGGAAGTCCACTGACAAGTGCGACCACGGCCGCTGTGGAACGGGGAGGGGGTGTAATTTCCCTCTAGGCAGGTGTCGAGGAGCCTTGCTCTGAGCGCACACCGAGCAGGAGGAAACATACTACCGCACGTCCTTGGCCAAGGTGGACCACCAGTACTTTCCCCTCAGGTTCCGCACTGTCCTCTCGATCCCAGGGTGACCCGAAGAGGGGAGATTATGGGCCCATCGAATCAATCCATCACGGAGACCAAGCGGCACGTACTGGACACCTGCCGGACACTGCGATGGTGCATGTTCCAACCGTAACGCCCGCTCGATCTCCGCGTCCAACTCCCATACCACCGGAGCTACCAAGCACGATGCTGGAATGATGGGAGCCGGATCGATGGCCCTCTCCTCGGTGTCATATAGGCGGGACAGTGCGTCGGCCTTCGTGTTCTGTGCACCTGGCCGTTAAGAGATCGTGAACCGGAAACGGGTAAAGAACATGGCCCACCTGGCCTGATGCAGATTCAGTCTCCTAGCTGCCCGGATGTACTCGAGATTATGGTGGTCAGTCCAGATGAGGAAAGGGTGCTTAGCCCCCTCAAGCCAATGTCTCCACACCTTCAGAGCCTTGACCACAGCTAACAACTCCCGGTCCCCCACGTCATAGTTCTGCTCCGCCGGCCCGAGCTTCCTGGAAAAGAAAGTGCACGGGCGGAGTTTGGGTGGCGTGCCCGAGCGCTGTGATAGCACGGCCCCCACCCCAGTCTCGGACGCGTCCACCTCCACTATGAATGCCAAAGAGGGATCCGGATGAGCCAGCACGGGAGCGTCGGTAAACAGCTCCTTCAGGCGACTGAACGCTCTGTTCGCCTCTGCTGACCAGCGCAAGCGTGCCGGACCCCCCTTCAGCAGTGAGGTAATGGGAGCAGCAACTTGACCAAAGCCCCGGATAAACCTCCGGTAGTAATTGGCAAACCCTAAAAACCGCTGCACCTCCTTTACCGTGGTAGGAGTTGGCCAATTATGCACGGCTTTAACGCGGTCATCCTCCATCACCACCCCCGAGGTGGAAATGCGATACCCCAGGAAGGAAACGGCTCGTTTGAAAAACTCACATTTCTCAGCCTTAACGTACAGGTCATTCTCCAGCAGTCGCACAAGCACCTTGTGCACCAGGGAGACATGCGCGGCGCGGGTGGCGGAATAGATCAGGATGTCATCAATATACACTACCACCCCCTGCCCGTGCAGGTCCCTGAGAATCTTGTCAACAAAGGATTGAAAGACGGCTGGAGCATTCTTTAACCCATACGGCATGACGAGGTACTCATAGTGGCCCGATGTGGTACTGAATGCGGTTTTCCACTCGTCTCCTCCCCGGATACGCACCAGATTGTATGCGCTCCTGAGGTCCAATTTCGTGAAAAAACGCGCGCCGTGAAATGATTCCACCGCCGTAGCGATGAGAGGTAGCGGGTAACTAAACCCTACTGTGATAGAATTTAGACCTCGATAATCAATGCACGGACGCAGCCCTCCATCCTTTTTCTCAACGAAAAAGAAACTCGAGGAGACGGGTGACATGGAGGGCCGAATGTACCCCTGTCTCAGAGATTCCGTGACATATGTCTCCATAGCCAACGTCTCCTCCTGTGACAATGGGTACACGTGACTCCTGGGAAGTGTAGCGTTTACCTGGAGGTTTATCACGCAATCCCCTCGTCGATGAGGTGGTAATCGGGTCACCCTCTTTTTACAGAAGGCGATAGCCAAATCGGCATACTCTGAGGGAATGCGCACAGTGGAAACCTGGTCTGGACTCTCCACCGTCGTCGCACCGATGGAAACTCCCTTACACCTGCCTGAGCACTCCTCTGACCGCCCTCTGAGAGCCCCCTGTCTCCACGAAATATTGTGATTGTGATTGGCCAGCCAGGGAATCCCCAGCACCACCGGAAACGCAGGCGAATCAATGAGGAAGAGACTAATCCGTTCCCCATGATCCCCCTGCGTTACCATGTGGCACCATGGCCTCCCTGACCAGTCCTGATCCTAATGGTTGGCTATCTAAGGAGTGCACGGGGAAAGGTTGGTCCAACGACACCAGGGGAATCCCTAGCCTTAACGCGAGCCCACGATCCATAAAGTTTCCAGCTGCGCCTGAATCGACTAGCGCCTTATGCTGGAAAGAGGGAGAAAACAAGGGGAAAGTTACTAAAACAAACATATGACCAACAGGGAGCTCTGGGTGAGGTTGGTGCTTACTCACCTGAGGTGAACGAGGAGTGCTCCGCCTGCCATCCCGATTCCCAGAGGAGCTCCCCCAGCACCGATCGGTAGTATGTCCTCTCCGACCACACTGGGTACAGGAGGAGCCTCCTCCTCCGGTTCCCCTGGACGCGGCCCCCCCTAGCTCCATAGGGACGGGAGCTGGAGGACCTGGAGGTGGAACCAACATGGCCCGGTCCGGACGCCCGCGAGCAGCCAGCAGGTTGTCGAGATGAATGGACATGTCTATTAGTTCATCCAGTGAGAGGGTAGTGTCCCGACAGGCTAGCTCCCGGCGGACGTCCTCCCGGAGGCTACAACGATAGTGGTCCATCAGGGCCCTGTCGTTCCACCCCGCTCCAGCAGCCAGGGTCCGGAACTCCAGAGCAAAGTCCTGTGCGCTCCTCATCTCCTGCCGCAGGTGGAACAGCCGTTCACCCGACGCCCGGCCCTCTGCTGGGTGGTCGAACACGGCCCGGAAACGGCGGGTGAACTCGGGGTAGTGATCCCTTGCCGAGTCTGGGCCATACCACACTGCGTTGGCCCACTCCAGGGCACGTCCCGTTAAGCAGGAGACGAGGACGCTTACGCTCTCCTCTCCCGAGGGAGTCGGACGAACGGTAGCCAGGTACAACGCCAACTGTAGCAGGAACCCCTGGCACCCAGCCGCCGCTCCATCGTACTCCCTGGGGAGAGCCAGGCGCAAGGCTCCGGGTCCGGACGCCGGTGGAGGGGTAGCTGTTGGGGGGGGGGGGGAGTTGGTGCGGGGGATGCGGTAGGGAGGCCACTCCTCTCCCATCGGTCCATCCTCTCCATCATCTGATCCATCGCTGAGCCTATTCGGTGGAGAATGGTGGTATGATGGAGGACCCGTTCTTCCATCGATGGGAGAGGAGGGGAGGCTGCTCCTGCTGACTCCATAGCTGCTGCGGGATTCTGTCAGTAAATGCTAGGAGTGGTGGTAGGAGTCAGGCGCAGAGAGCAGAGGTAAGGAGATAATGTGTTTATTCCGTAACACAACAAAAACGGTCGACGCCAACACAACCGGCGTGAAAATGCGAGGTGCCCAAAAACAACAGGTACACAGCACGCACATAAAACAACACTATACGATCGCCAGCACATCCAATAACAAAACACACTGACGCAAATAATCCCACACAAACCTGGGCGGGCTAAACAGGCTTAAATAACCATAAATCAAGAGAACCAAATGGGGAACAGGTGCAAACAATAAGACATACCAAACGAAAAGGAAAAAGGGATCAGCGGCGGCTAGTAGGCCGGTGACGACAACCGCCGAGCGCCGCCCGAGCAGGCAGGGGAGCCACCTTCGGTGGAATTCGTGACAAGTTCAGTAGTTTATAGTTCAGTAATTGACAGTATAGTTCAGTAATTGACAGTATAGTTCAGTAATGGACAGTATAGTTCAGTAATACAGTGTACTGTATACTGCACCATGTCTAAGGGATGAATGCTGTCGTTCAGGGCATTGCATTGGGACGAGGCAGAGCTGATAGTGTATGATACACATGCCTAATGTTTTGTGGGTTAAGAGTATTACATTAAAGCTATTATGATGTTAATGACTTTCTATGGCATGTTTAATTATGCTGTTGGATAGGTGTGAAAATGTTTTGGAAATTAAGCTACAGAGTAGACACACACACACACACACACACACACACACACACACACACACACACGCATTGCCATTAACTAATCGTTTTTTGTTAGTCTGGGGCAAACAAAGTGGATGTTCTTAGCTAATGCACTGGATTTATATCTACCAAGGGTGTGTGTGTGTTATCATCACACACACACACACACACACATAACCACACAGACATACATACACACACACACACACACACACACATACACACACACACACAAATATATATACACACAAACACACTCACACATACACACACACACACACACACACACACATACACACACACACACACACACACTCACAGACACTCCCGCTGACACACACACACACACACACACACACACACACACACACACACACACACACACACACACACACACACACACCCGTCCTCCATAGCGACAGTGTGACAGTGGGAGTGCCAGTAGAGGGATAGCCCGAGCCAAGTAATCAATTCATTGCAATCACGAACTCCAAGGTCTTTGTCCAATCAAATTAAAATCTCTACTAATAATATTTACCACCCAATCACGGTAAAGGTGACATTTGGAAAATATTGGGCTTGAATAGACAATAAGTCGGAAAGTTTGTTAAAGACGGGCTAAAATAAAGTAGACTAAAATAAAATAGGATCAAGGCTCTTTGGGTCCTACTATATAAAATCAATGTGTTGTTGTCATTATCATAACTTGTGTTGTTGTGTGTTCTGTCCCAGGGAGAGGTTGGTGAGCCTGGCCAGAAGGGAAGCAAAGCAGACAAGGGTGAACAGGTAATTTGTCATCATTTTCTTTTCCTCTTGTAGGAAAGGTTTCTAGAGAAACCTCTTGAGAAACCTGTACTGGTCCACGGACCAGAGGTCCGGACACTGGTCCAGTATACTCCTAGGAAGTCACCTCAAATGACCTCAAGAGTGTCCTTTGTTGCTAGTATGGTCCATTAAGAATCACTACAGATCAACTTTTATACTATGGAGTGTGAAGACACTGGCACTGTATCCCTACTAGCTCTGACTGACTGTATCTCTTGTCTCTATTGTCCTCTTGTCGTCTCTGTCCCTGTTAACTCTGTTGTCCCCTTGTTGTCTCTGTCCCTGTTAGCTCTGTTGTCCCCTTGTTGTCTCTGTCCCTGTTAACTCTGTTGTCCCGTTGTTGTATCTGTCCCTATTAACTCTGTTGTCCCCTTGTGGTCTCTGTCCCTGTTAACTCTGTTGTTGCCTTTGTCCCTGTTCAATCTGTTGTCCCCTTGTTGTCTCTGTCCCTGTTAGCTCTGTTGTCCCCTTGTTGTCTCTGTCCCTGTTAACTCTGTTGTCCCGTTGTTGTATCTGTCCCTGTTAACTCTGTTGTCCCCTTGTGGTCTCTGTCCCTGTTAACTCTGTTGTTGCCTTTGTCCCTGTTCAATCTGTTGTCCCCTTGTCGTCTCTGTCCCTGTTAGCTCTGTTGTCCCCTTGTTGTCTCTGTCCCTGTTAACTCTGTTGTCTCTGTCCCTGTTAACTCTGTTGTCCCCTTGTTGTATCTGGCCTTGTTTACTCTGTTGTCCCCTTGTTGTCTCTGTCCCTGTTAACCCTGTTGTCCCCTTGTTGTCTCAGTCCCTGCTAACTCTGTTGTCCCCTCTAACTGTTTCTGTCTCAGTCCCTGCTAACTCTGTTGTCCCCTCTAACTGTTTCTGTCTCAGTCCCTGCTAACTCTGTTGTCCCCTCTAACTGTTTCTGTTTCTGTCCCGTGGTTGTTTGTAGGGTCCTCCTGGTCCAGGAGGTCTTCAAGGTGTCATCGGAGCTCCTGGTCCTGCTGTGAGTATTCATTCACCTTTAACCTCTCACCTTTCAACTTCAAACTCTCACCTCAGACCCAACTCATTAACCCTGAACTGTTACCCCTCAACTCAGCCCCCTCTCGTGTTATTCTAACATAGCCAGAGTCGGGTGGCAGACCAGCTTCAATTCATCACAGATATTACTAAATTATGAATATTCATCACAGATATTACTAATGGATGAATATTCATCACATACATTACTAATGGATGAATATTCATCGCACATATTACTAAAGGATTACTTTTCATCGCAGATATTACTAAAGGATGAATATTCATCACATATATTACAGAATGACAAATATTAATCACAGATATTACTAAAGGCTGAATATATATTACAGATATTACTAAAGGCTGAATATATATTACAGATATTACTAAAGGCTGAATATATATTACAGATGTTACTAAAGGCTGAATATATATTACAGACGTTACTAAAGGCTGAATATATATTACAGATATTACTAAAGGCTGAATATATATTACAGATATGACTAAAGGCTGAATATATATTACAGATGTTACTAAAGGCTGAATATATATTACAGATATTACTAAAGGCTGAATATATATTACAGATATTACTAAAGGCTGAATATATATTACAGATGTTACTAAAGGCTGAATATATATTACAGATGTTACTAAAGGCTGAATATATATTACAGATGTTACTACCGCTAAGTGGCTGCAGCTGTGACTTCTGCTGAAGTGGTGGGTTCTCTTTTTTAGTACCCAAATACCCAAGACCTAAAATGTCTTTGTCCAGTATGAGCGTAGAACAGAAACTATAACAAGCCTACAACAAGCCTACAGCAAACCTACAACAAGACTACAGCAAGCCTATAACAAGCCTACAACAAGCCTACAACAAGCCTACAATAAGCCTACAGCAAACCTACAGCAAGACTACAAGAAGTCTACAATAAGCCTACAGCAAGACTACAAGAAGTCTACAATAAACCTACAGCAAGCCTACAAGAAGTCTACAATAAGCCTACAGCAAGACTACAAGAAGTCTACAATAAGCCTACAATAAGCCTACAGCAAGACTACAAGAAGCCTACAATAAGCCTACAGTAAGACTACAAGAAGCCTACAATAAGCCTACAGTAAGACTACAAGAAGTCTACAATAAGCCTACAGCAAGACTACAAGAAGTCTACAATAAGCCTACAGTAAGACTACAAGAAGCCTACAATAAGCCTACAGTAAGACTACAAGAAGTCTACAATAAGCCTACAACAAGACTACAAGAAGTCTACAATAAGCCTACAGCAAGACTACAAGAAGCCTACAATAAGCCTACAGTAAGACTACAATAAGTCTACAATAAGCCTACAGCAAGACTACAAGAAGCCTACAATAAGCCTACAGCAAGACTACAAGAAGCCTACAATAAGCCTACAGTAAGACTACAAGAAGTCTACAATAAGCCTACAGCAAGACTACAAGAAGCCTACAATAAGCCTACAGTAAGACTACAAGAAGTCTACAATAAGCCTACAGTAAGACTACAAGAAGCCTACAATAAGCCTACAGTAAGACTACAAGAAGTCTACAATAAGCCTACAGTAAGACTACAAGAAGCCTACAATAAGTCTACAGTAAGACTACAAGAAGTCTACAATAAGCCAACAACAAGCCTACCGGCTCTATGTTCCAAGACGAGCATTGCTGAGGTTTCATCTACAGACTTTTATCTGGGTAACCTTTTGCTGCAGGGGGCTAAATCAGGGTCACACAGAGTGCTTCTTGGTAGTCTTAAACAAATCTACTTTAAAACAAAAGTATACACCTCACACACATGGTTATGGGTTTTTAAAAAAGTAGACACCTGGACCATGTCAGATATAGAGTTGAAATGTATTACATTTAGAGTTAGCATCCCCATACTACACTTCATATACATTACAGAAAACTGAAATATAACAAAACCTTTTGACATAGAAACACCAGATTTTTTGGCAGTTTTTTTATTTTATTTTTAATAATGTTGATTTAATTATGAAATTATGAAAAATGTGAGTAACATTCCACCCATGAGGCCACTAGATAATTTGACTGGAATGAAAGGGCAACGATTTTATCGTAAAACACACAAGAGACCTGTAGACAAAGACCTGGAAGTGAGCTGTCTGGAGACTACAGAGACTACAGTGTACTGAGAAGAAGAGTTACAGTGAGACTCAGGGCGTCTTACCAAACCCCTTTGGCCAGCTTGTTCTTTAAAAAAAACAACAACCTTGTCTCAAATCCCTACGTGATTTATCAACCCTGCAGTAGCCTTTAAACGAGTCCCACAAGCCAGACTCCACAGTCTTCCATTTTGTTGTGCTGTTATTTCTGGCCAAGCAGGACTCTACAGCGTCCCAAATGACATCCCATTCCCTTCCCTTTATAGTGCATAGGCTCCTGGTTAAAAGTAGGTCACTACATAGTGTTGGTAACCTACACTCAACTCAGATCAGCTCAGATCAGATCCATCGCATAATTCACTCTGTCCAAGATATTCTATATCTGCATGTTCCAGCCCCCCTAGAACATTACAGAACATTTCCCCCTGGTCATTCCTACTGCTGATCTGACATGAGTCGGGCGTTCAACTGAAGACTGTTGGTCAGCACCTCATATGCAGCTTCTCAGCCTCTCTACCTCCGCCCCTCCAGAGAGAGCCCCCTCTCACTCAACCCTATAGCCCTGTGGTGCTCCCATAGATTCAGTCAGCACATTTCAGGTCCTTACTTTTTCTCTCTCTCTGTCTCTCTCTCTCTCTCTCTCTCTCTCTCTCTCTCTCTCTTTATCTCTCTCTCTATCTCTCTCTCTCTCTCTCTCTCTCTCTCTCTCTCTCTCTCTCTCTCTCTCTCTCTCTCTCTCTCTCCACCCTCCCTTTTCCCCCCTCTCTCTCAATCACCTCTGTGATGTCACTGTGACCTCTAACCTTTGACCTCCAGGGTAGTGATGGTGAGTCAGGACCCAGGGGTCAGCAGGGTATGTTTGGCCAGAAGGGAGACGAAGGATCCAGAGGATTCCCTGGGCTACCTGGACCCATCGGACTGCAGGTACAACTACACACACACACACACACACACACACACACACACACACACACACACACACACACACACACACACACACACACACACACACACACACACACACACACACACACACACACAGTGTCGGGCGTTGGTGTTGTTGGCTTCAGTTTGTATTTGCATCTGTCAAGGCAGCAGCTACTCTTCCTGGGGTTTATTATGGATCCCCATTAGTTCCTGCCAAGGCAGCAGCTACTCTTCCTGGGGTTTATTATGGATCCCCATTAGTTCCTGCCAAGGCAGCAGCTACTCTTCCTGGGGTTTATTATGGATCCCCATTAGTTCCTGCCAAGGCAGCAGCTACTCTTCCTGGGGTTTATTATGGATCCCCATTAGTTCCTGCCAAGGCAGCAGCTACTCTTCCTGGGGTTTATTATGGATCCCCATTAGTTCCTGCCAAGGCAGCAGCTACTCTTCCTGGGGTTTATTATGGATCCCCATTAGTTCCTGTCAAGGCAGCAGCTACTCTTCCTGGGGTTTATTATGGATCCCCATTAGTTCCTGCTAAGGCAGCAGCTACTCAAAATGATGTCAGTTATCCATTTTTAAAGCATTACAACACAATTTACAACAGATTTCAAATCAATCAAATCAAATTGTATTTGTCACATGCGCCGAATACAACAGGTGTAGACCTTACTGTGAAATGCTTACTTACAAGCCCTTATCCAATAATGCAGTTTTAAGAAAATACCCCCAAAAAAGTAAGAGATAAGAAAAACAAATAATTAAAGAGCAGCAGTGAATAACAATAGCGGGGCTATATACAGGGGTTACTGGTACAGAGTCAATGTGGAGGCTATATACAGGGGGTACCAGTACAGAGTCAATGTGGAGGCTATATACAGGGTACCGGTACAGAGTCAATGTGGAGGCTATATACAGGGTACCGGTACAGAGTCAATGTGGAGGCTATATACAGGGTACCGGTACAGAGTCAATGTGGAGGCTATATACAGGGTGTTACGGTACAGAGTCAATGTGGAGGCTATATACAGGGGGTACCGGTACAGAGTCAATGTGGAGGCTATATACAGGGTACCGGTACAGAGTCAATGTGGAGGCTATATACAGGGTACCGGTACAGAGTCAATGTGGAGGCTATATACAGGGGGTACTGGTACAGAGTCAATGTGGAGGCTATATACAGGGGGTACCGGTACAGAGTCAATGTGGAGGCTATATACAGGGTGTTACGGTACAGAGTCAATGTGGAGGCTATATACAGGGGGTACCGGTACAGAGTCAATGTGGAGGCTATATACAGGGTACCGGTACAGAGTCAATGTGGAGGCTATATACAGGGTACCGGTACAGAGTCAATGTGGAGGCTATATACAGGGGGTACTGGTACAGAGTCAATGTGGAGGCTATATACAGGGGGTACCGGTACAGAGTCAATGTGGAGGCTATATACAGGGTGTACCGGTTCAGAGTCAATGTGGAGGCTATATACAGGAGGTACCGGTACAGAGTCAATGTGGAGGCTATATACAGGGGGTACCGGTACAGAGTCAATGTGGAGGCTATATACAGGGGGTACCGGTACAGAGTCAATGTGGAGGCTATATACAGGGGGTACCGGTACAGAGTCAATGTGGAGGCTATATACAGGGGGTACCGGTACAGAGTCAATGTGGAGGCTATATACAGGGGGTACCGGTACAGAGTCAATGTGGAGGCTATATACAGGGGGTACCGGTACAGAGTCAATGTAGAGGCTATATACAGGGGGTACCGGTACAGAGTCAATGTGGAGGCTATATACAGGGGGTACTGGTACAGAGTCAATGTGGAGGCTATATACAGGGTGTTACGGTACAGAGTCAATGTGGAGGCTATATACTGTGGGTACCGGTACAGAGTCAATGTGGAGACTATATACAGGGGGTACCGGTACAGAGTCAATGTGGAGGCTATATACAGGGGGTACCGGTACAGAGTCAACGTGTCAAAGTGCAGAGGGCACCAGTGTCGAAGTAATTGAGGTAATTATGTATGATTTCACATCATATTAGGTGTTTGCCCACAGTTAATCTCTCCTCAATTATTCCCACATTATTTAGATTAAAGCAAAACATAAGACATTTATGCATTGTATTAGATTGTTTTATATTGTATTGCTTTGTATTACATTGTATTGCATTGTATTGCATTGTATTACATTGTATTGCATTGTATTGCATTATATTACATTGTATTGCATTGTATTGCAATGTATTACTTTGTATTACATTTTATTACATTGTATTGCATTGTATTACATTGTATTGCATTGTATTACATTGTATTGCTTTGTATTGCATTTTATTGCTTTGTATTGTATTACATTGTATTGCATTGTATTACATTGTATTACATTGTATTGCATTGTATTACATTGTATTACATTGTATTGCATTGTATTGCATTGTATTACATTGTATTGCATTGTATTGCACACGCGCACATTATTAATCCAGTAAGTATTTATACGTTTTCCTTTATATTCAGATATTAATTTGATGTTTGTTTGATTTGATGTTTGCTTCTCACCCACCTACATTACAATGACAGAGGTTTCAGTCTTCACTCTCTCTCTCTCTCTCTCTCTCTCTGTCTCTCTCTCTCTTTACAACACAAAAAACAACTGACTTTACTTCCTGTTTCCTGTGGACGTTGACGAATCACGTCGCAGCCTGTAATTTAGATTACAGCCAGGCCTCCTGTAGACAATAATTACCTAGGTGTTACCGCTGAATAATTATGTGTTTATTTTGGCTGTATTAGGGTTTTGGCTGTATTAATGTATTCTGCACACACACACACACACACACACACACACACACACACACACACACACACACACACACACACACACACACACACACACACACACACAGTATTGTTCTGCAGCACAGTGTGTCAGGAACTCTTTATCATCAGCATGCGTTTTCTAATGACTGTCAAGTTAATGTAGGTCATGTGTCCTGACGTATATATATATATATATATATATATATATATATATATATATATATATATATATATATATAATGAGTAACCAAAGTTCTTGTATATTGTTAGGAAAGTTAGATGATGAATCGGAAGTAGTGTAATAAAATCTCATATCATATTTTCATATCAACACAATACACAATACACAGTCAGCCCAATTCTGATCTTTTGCCTAATTGTTGGCAAAAGAGCTGATTTGATTGGAACAAAAGACCAATCTGTGGAAAAAGATCCGAATTAGGCTGTGTGTTTATATGAACAGTTTTTTTTGTTGTTGGTGCAAGAGCTGCCTCATCTATTTCAATCAGTATCATCATCGCGGACTATGATACCATATTTAATGTAAACAAATGTCTTTGTTGTTGAGTATTAAAGTGAGTACCTCTCCTTTCTCAGGGCTTGCCTGGTACATCAGGAGAGAAGGGAGAGAACGGGGACGTCGGCCCAATGGTAAGTCAGCCATTTTGGAATAACACCACAGTACAGATGTACAAGTAGATACAAAGCTACATTATTGGATCCAGGCTGTGTTGGTGTCACTCATAACTCCGTTGCATTGTCAGGATCTTATTGTTGATTGTTTATGTTGACAGGGTGTTATTGTTTATGTTGACAGGGTCCGCCTGGTCCTCCAGGTCCCAGAGGTCCCCAGGGTTCAAGTGGAGCTGACGTAAGTGTCTTCACCATCTCTGGTTTGAGTATATTATTATCAAATATTATATTTCTGTTACACTAGAGAACAAGCTTGCTCCATACCCTACTGTATATTATGATGACAGACGGTTTGATTGATTGATTGGTTGTTTGATTGGTTAGTTGGTTGGTTGATTGGTTGATTGGATGGTTAGTTGATTTATTGATTGGATGGTTAGTTGATTGGTTGGTTGATTGATTGATTGATTGATTGATTGATTGGATGGTTAGTTAACTGATTGATTGGATGGTTAGTTGATTGATTGGATGGTTAGTTGATTGGTTGATTGATTGATTGATTGGATGGTTAGTTAATTGATTGATTGGATGGTTAGTTAATTGATTCATTGGATGGTTAGTTGATTGATTGATTGGATGGTTGGTTGATTGATTGATTGATTGATTGATTGATTGATTGGATGGTTGGTTGATTGATTGATTGATTGATTGATTGGATGGTTAGTTAATTGATTGATTGGATGGTTAGTTGATTGATTGATTGGATGGTTAGTTGATTGGTTGGTTGATTGATTGATTGATTGATTGGATGGTTAGTTAATTGATTGATTTGATGGTTAGTTGATTGATTGATTGGATGGTTAGTTGATTGATTGATTGATTGGATGGTTAGTTGATTGGCTGATTGATTGTTTGATTGGTTAGTTGGTTGGTTGATTGATTGATTGATTTGTATCCTATCCTCAGGGTGCCCAAGGCCCTCCTGGTGGAGTGGGTTCTATGGGAGGTAATGGAGAAAAGGGAGAAAGTGGTGAAGCCGGCAACCCGGGACCATCTGGAGAGCCTGGTGGTGGAGTAAGTATCCCGTTTGATTCAAATATTGAAAATCTACATTTTTAAAATTCAAGAAATAACAATAAGAACAGGTAAAACAGGCAACAACAACAAACAAAAAAACGTTTCTTAGTCTTTAGTATTTTCATTGATCTATAGCAGTGTGTGATTAGGTTACAAATCATGGGGTGTTCATATTCCTTAATTACAGCTATAATTGAGCTTTGTTTGTTATTAGTGATAGTGGGGAATCCATCCTCTAGCTGCGTCCCCTACTGATGACTCACAGCTTAGCTTAACGACGTTCTCTTAACACATCTTCATTATCACAGTCATGGTTTAGACAGTCCTCTGAACTATTCAGCAGTGGGAAGTTAGGTTCCTTTCGGGAGAGAAGAGGATGGTGGAATATTATAACCTGATCCCAGACCTGTTTGTGCTGTTTTGCCAACTCCTATTGTCAGTGTCAAGGGAGCACAAACAGATCTGAGACCAGGCTATGTACAGTATTTCCTATTACCTGTTTTGATAAAGCTACATAGTGCTACTTAGCTTGGTCCCTCACTACAGTACACTACACTATACTACAGTACACTACAGTATACAACACTACAGTACATTAGTCACTACTCTACAGTGCACTAGTCACTACACTATACTACAGTACATTAGTCACTACTCTACAGTGCACTAGTCACTACACTATACTACACTACATTAGTCACTACTCTACAGTGCACTAGTCACTACACTACACTACACTACATTAGTCACTACACTACAGTGCACTAGTCACTACACTACACTACACTACAGTACAGTACGCTAGTCACTAGTAGGACTCTCTGTCTGGGTCCCAAACGGCACCCAAATTCCTCATATAGTGCACTACTTTTGACTAGGGCCCATAGGGTTCTGGTCAAAAGTTGTGCACATATTGGGAATAGGGAATAGGGTGCCATTTTGGACGCAAACCCTCTCTCCTCCTATACTCTGTGTCCATCAGGGACAGATAATGACAGGTAGGGAGGGAACAGGGACAGACAGGGACAGATAGTGACAGGTAGGGAGGGAACAGACAGGGACAGATAGTGACAGGTAGGGAGGGAACAGACAGGGACAGATAGTGACAGGTAGTGAGGGAACAGACAGGGACAGATAGTGACAGGTAGTGAGGGAACAGACAGGGACAGATAGTGACAGGTAGGGAGGGAACAGGGACAGACAGGGACAGATAGTGACAGGTAGGGAGGGAACAGACAGGGACAGATAGTGACAGGTAGTGAGGGAACAGACAGGGACAGATAGTGACAGGTAGTGAGGGAACAGACAGGGACAGATAGTGACAGGTAGGGAGGGAACAGACAGGGACAGATAGTGACAGGTAGGGAGAGGACAGGGAACAGACAGGGACAGATAGTGACAGGTAGGGAGAGGACAGGGAACAGACAGGGACAGATAGTGACAGGTAGGGAGAGGACAGGGAACAGACAGGGACAGATAGTGACAGGTAGTGAGGGAACAGACAGGGACAGATAGTGACAGGTAGTGAGGGAACAGACAGGGACAGATAGTGACAGGTAGTGAGGGAACAGACAGGGACAGATAGTGACAGGTAGTGAGGGAACAGACAGGGACAGATAGTGACAGTGAGGGAGAGGACATGAACAGATCGAGCCTCAACGACCCCCGTGATCATTTGGAGAGGTGGCGCTTTGGCATGGACTGAAAAGCTGGTTTACTACAAGCAGATCGACGTGCTGTAATTGGTCACATCTCTCTCCAGGGCCCCAGAGGAGAGACAGGGGAGAAGGGAGAGATAGTTCTGATATCAATGTGATAACCATGCGGATATATTCTCTCCAGGGCCCCAGAGGAGAGACAGGGGAGAAGGGAGAGTCAGGACCACCTGGAGCTGCTGGACCTGCAGGGGCCCGCGGACCCGGAGGAGACGACGGCCCCAAGGGCAACCCTGTGAGTCAAGTCACATATAACCAAACTTTATTCATTCCACTCTTAGGTGCTTTCTAGAACCTAAAAGAGTTCTTCGGCTGTCCCCATAGGAGTACCCTTTGAAAAACACTTTTTTGCTTCCAGGTAGAACCATTTTGCTTCCAGCTATAGAACCATTTTGGGTTCCATGTAGAACCCTCACAAACTAGTGCTGTTGTTTTAGTATCATTCCGTTGTATGATTCCAGCTAAAACAGATATTGTATTCTCTGTCTCTCTCCCTCTCTCTGTTTCTGTCTGTATGTCTGTCTGTAGGGTCCCGTTGGCTTCCCGGGAGACCCAGGTCCCCCTGGAGAGCCTGGAGTTGGTGTAAGTACCACGGGGATATATAAAGGGAATGGCAGGAAGCATCACAGGAGGGGAAGCTAGGCAGAGACCCCTTAGGCAGTATTAGTTGAATTCATTGAAGTGTAACAGTAGATTATGATCGATGCTAGTAGCTAGTACTGTACTGTGCCAGGTAGTACTGTAGCTAGTACTGTACTGTGCCAGGTAGTACTGTAGCTAGTACTGTACTGTGCCAGGTAGTACTGTAGCTAGTACTGCACTGTGCCAGGTAGTACTGTAGCTAGTACTGTACTGTGCCAGATAGGACTGTAGCTAGTACTGTACTGTACCAGGTAGTATTGTAGCTAGTACTGTACTGTGCCAGGTAGTACTGTAGCTAGTACTGTACTGTGCCAGGTAGTACTGTAGCTAGTACTGTACTGTGCCAGGTAGTACTGTACTGTGCCAGGTAGTACTGTAGCTAGTACTGTACTGTGCCAGATAGGACTGTAGCTAGTACTGTACTGTGCCAGGTAGTACTGTAGCTAGTACTGTACTGTGCCAGGTAGTACTGTAGCTAGTACTGTACTGTGCCAGGTAGTACGGTAGCTAGTACTGTACTGTGCCAGATAGTACTGTAGCTAGTCCTTTTCAGTGCCAGGTAGTACTGTAGCTAGTACTGTACTGTGCCAGGTAGTACTGTAGCTAGTACTGTACTGTGCCAGGTAGTACTGTAGCTAGTACTGTACTGTGCCAGGTAGTACTGTACTGTGCCAGGTAGTACTGTAGCTAGTACTGTACTGTGCCAGGTAGTACTGTAGCTAGTACTGTACTGTGCCAGGTAGTACTGTAGCTAGTAGTGTACTGTGCCAGGTAGTACTGTAGCTAGTACTTTTCAGTGCCAGGTAGTACTGTAGCTAGTACTGTACTGTGCCAGGTAGTACTGTAGCTAGTACTGTACTGTGCCAGGTAGTACTGTAGCTAGTACTGTACTGTGCCAGGTAGTACTGTAGCTAGTACTGTACTGTACCAGGTAGTACTGTAGCTGTACTGTAGCTAGTACTGTACTGTGCCAGGTAGTACTGTAGCTAGTACTGTACTGTGCCAGATAGGACTGTAGCTAGTACTGTACTAGCTACAGTCAGGATACTGTCACTTTCTAACCTGATATAACAGTACTAGCTACAGTACTACCTGGCACAGTACAGTACTAGCTACAGTACTACCTGGCACAGTACAGTACTAGCTACAGTCCTACCTGGTACAGTACAGTACTAGCTACAGTACTACCTGGTACAGTACAGTACTAGCTACAGTCCTATCTGGCACAGTACAGCTACAGTACTGTAGCTGTACTGTGCCAGATAGGACTGTAGCTAGTACTGTACTGTACCAGGTAGTACTGTAGCTAGTACTGTACTGTACCAGGTAGGACTGTAGCTAGTACTGTACTGTGCCAGGTAGTACTGTAGCTAGTACTGTACTGTGCCAGGTAGTACTGTAGCTAGTACTGTTATATCAGGTTAGAAAGTGACAGTATCCTGACTTGTCTTTCTGTTGTATCTCCTCAGGGATTGGATGGCTTGGCTGGAGACAAGGGAGATGACGGAGAGGCCGGTCAGCCTGTAGGTTCACTGTTGTTCTTGTTGATGTTGTTGTTGTTGTTGATGTTGGTGTTGTTGCTGCTGTTGTTGTTGATGATGTTGTTGATGTTGATGTTGTTGATGTTGCTGCTGTTGTTGTTGATGATGTTGTTCTTGTTGATGTTGTTGTTGTTGTTGATGTTGGTGTTGTTGCTGCTGTTGTTGTTGTTGTTGTTGATGATGTTGTTGTTGCTGCTGTTGTTGTTGATGATATTGCTGTTGTTGATGTTGTTGGTGGTTGTTGTTGATGATGTTGTTGTTGATGATTTTGCTGTTGATGTTGGTGTTGTTGTTGATTATGGTTGTTGTTGATGTTGCTGTTGTTGTTGATGTTGCTGTTGTTGTTGATGATGTTGTTGTTGTTGATGATGTTGTTGTTGATGTTACTGTTGTTGTTGTTGATTATGGTTGTTGTTGGTGTTGCTGTTGCTGTTGTTGATCTTTTGTGTGTTGTTTCAGGGCCCATCTGGTCCTTCTGGAGAAGCTGGGCCACCAGGGCCTCCCGGCAAGAGGGTGAGTGTCCCCGACAGGGTTCGAACTTGGGTCTCCTGCACACCACAAACCTGTGTTAGCCCTCTGAGCTAAAGCCTAAGCATTCACTCACAGAGCTAACACAATTTCCAGGTTAGAGGCAGGGTTACTCATCACCATCCAAAATGAATAGCTGTTGCTGAATTGAAATATTAGATACAATGCATTACAATACAGATCTGATTTCCACGTGTTGAATGAACAAGTCTCTGGACAAGCCAGCGTTCAGAGACGGTTGAAGAATAGATTAGTTTTGGAATAGACTATCGATATGTTTTAGTTTGACTGACCATGACGTGAAAGGAATAATCACTAAAGTTAGGATATCAAGATGTCATTTCTGCTTCTACTGCTCCTGTCCACATGAGATTAGGGATGCATCGCAAAGGGCACACTATTCCCTATTTAGTGCACTACTTTTGACCAGAGCCCATAAGTAGTACACTATATAAGGGATAGGATGCCATTTGGGACGTATTCCAGGGTGTTTCTTACCAACGTAACACTTTTACAACCTGGCCCTGTCTACAGCCATCACCTTTAATGGAGAGCAGTAAAACACTATAATCCACTACACCAATGCTGTCAAATAATGACGGGTTGGTACTGCATGGTGCCAACAATAAGGATGTGTCCCAAATGGCACCCTATTCCCTATGTAGTGCACTACTTCTGACCAGAGCCCTATGGCACACTATTTCCTATGTAGTGCACTACTTTTGACCAGAGCCCTATGGCACCCAATTCCCTATGTAGTGCACTACTTTAGACCAGAGCCCTATGGCACCCTATTCCCTATGTAGTGCACTACTTTAGACCAGAGCCCTATGTAGTGCACTACTTTAGACCAGAGCCCTATGGCGCCCTATTCCCTATGTAGTGCACTACTTTTGACCAGAGCCCTATGGCACCCTATTCCCTATGTAGTGCACTACTTTAGACCAGAGCCCTATGGCACCCTATTCCCTATGTAGTGCACTACATTTGCACTACCAGGGCCCCATAGGTAGTCCACTGTATAGTGGATAGGGTGATATTTGTGATGCAGGCTTTAACTTTTCTTTTAAATGTAAAGTTCAGTTTAAGTCAAAGGCAATTGGAACATACTGGTGTTTAGTGTGAAAGGATGTTACTACACCATCAAATCAGAGTGTTTCTGCATGGTTCTGCATTTAATGTAAAGGTTTTCCTTCACTTGTAATGATTTATGATGATGGCTCACAGACAAAGTGCCAGGTACTAAATATGTATGGTGTTAAACTAGTTAAATTGACACCACCTTACAGTCCCAATATGTTGATGCACTATGATATATATTCTATAGAAGCTATATTAAACTCAGCTTGTCATTAACACTGGGGGCTAATGGGGATGTACAGTTGAAGTCGGAAGTTTACATACACTTAGGTTGGAGTCATTAAAACTCGTGTATCAACCACTATACTAATGTATTGTCGGTTAGGACATCTACTTTGTGTATGACACAAGTAATTTTTCCAACAATTGTTTACAGACAGATTATTTCACTTATAATTCACTGTATCACAATTCCAGTGGGTCAGAAGTTTACATACACTAAGTTGACTGTGCCTTTAAACAGCTTGAAAAATTCCAGAAAATGAATTTGACATCATGAGAAAATCAAAAGAAATCATCCAAAACCTCAGAAAAAAATGTGTAGACCTCCACAAGTCTGGTTCATCCTTGGGATTCATCCCTGGTTCATCCAATTTCCAAACGCCTGAAGGTACCACATTCATCTGTACAAACAATAGTATGCAAATATAAACACGATGGGACCACGCAGCCGTCATACCGCTCAGGAAGGAGACTCGTTCTGTCTCCTAGAGATGAACATACTTTGGTGCGAAAAGTGCAAATCAATCCCAGAACAACAGCAAAGGACCTTGTGAAGATGCTGGAGGAAACAGGTACAAAAGTATCTATATCCACAGTAAAAATAATCCTATATCGACATTACCTGAAAGGCCGCTCAGCAAGGAAGAAGCCACTGCAAACATGACTCAGTTACACCAGCTCTGTCAGGAGGAATGGGCCAAAATTCACCCAACTTATTGTGGGAAGCTTGTGGAAGGGAAGCTTGTGGAAGGCTACCCGAAACGTTTGACCCAAGTTAAACAATTTAAAGGCAATACTACCAAATACTAATTGAGTGTATGTAAACTTCTGACCCACTGGGAATGTGATGAAAGAAATAAAAGCTGAAATAAATCATTCTCTCTACTATTATTCTGACACTTCACACTCTTAAAATAAAGTTACCTAAAACAGGGAAATTTTACAAGGATTAAGTGTCAGGAATTGTGAAAAACTGAGTTTAAATGTATTTGGCTAAAGTGTATGTAAACTTCCGACTTCAACTGTATATGCTGTAAATAGCTGTTCCATCATCAGCCATTGTGTTAGCCATAGCTATAGCCATAGCGTTAGCCATAGCTTTAGCCAGAGTGTTAGCCAGAGCTTTAGCCATAGCGTTAGCCAGAGCATTAGCCAGAGGTTTAGCCATAGCGTTATTTATTTTAAATGTTTTAAATGTTTTATTTCACCTTTATTTAACCAGGTAGGCTAGTTGAGAACAAGTTCTCGTTTACAACTGCGACCTGGCCAAGATAAAGCAAAGCAGTGCTACACAAACAACAACACAGAGTTACACATGGAATAAACAAACATACAGTCAATAACACAAAATAAAAAAAGTCTATATACAGTGTGTGCAAATGAGGTAAGATTAGGGAGGTAAGGCAATAAATAGGCCATAGTGGCGAAATAATTACAATTTAGCAATTAAACACTGGAGTGATAGATGTGCAGAAGATGAATGTACAAGTAGAGATACTGGGGTGCAAAGGAGCAAAAAAATAACAGTTTGGGGATGAGGTAGTTGTATGGCCTATTTACATATGGGCTATGTACAGGTGCAGTGATCTGTGAGCTGCTCTGACAGCTGGTGCTTAAAGTTAGTGAGGGAGATATGAGTCTCCAGCTTCAGTGATTTTTGCAATTCGTTCCAGTCATTGGCAGCAGAGAACTGGAAGGAAAGGCGGCCAAACGAGGAATTGGCTTTGGGGGTGACCAGTGAAATATACCTGCTGGAGTGCGTGCTAGGGGTGGGTGCTGCTATGGTAACCAGTGAACTGAGATAAGGCGGGACTTTACCGAGAAAAGACTTATAGATGACCTGGGGCCAGTGGGTTTGGCGTTGAATATGAAGCGAGGGCCAGCCAACGAGAGCATACAGGTCGCAGTGGTGGGTAGTATATGGGGCTTTGGTGACAAAACGGATGGCACTGTGATAGACTGCATCCTGTTTGCTGAGTAGAGTGTTGGAGGCTATTTTGTAAATGACATCGCCGAAGTCAAGGATCAGTAGGATAGTCAGTTTTACGAGGGTATGTTTGGCAACATGAGTGAAGGATGCTTTGTTGCGAAATAGGAAGCCGATTCTAGATTGAATTTTGGATTGGAGATGCTTAATGTGAATCTGGAGGAGAGTTTACAGTCAAACCAGACACCTAGGTATTTGTAGATGTCCACATATTCTAAGTCAGAACCGTGCAGAGTAGTGATGCTGAACGGGCGGGCAGGTGCTGGCAGCGATCGGTTGACGAGCATGCATTTAGTCGTTACTTGCATTTAAGAGCAGTTGGAGGCCACAGAAAGAGAGTTGTAAGGTATTGAAGCTCATCTGGAGGTTAGTTAACACAGTGTCCAAAGAAGGGCCAGAAGTATACAGAATGGTATCGTCTGCATAGAGGTGGATCAGAGACTCACCAGCAGCAAGAGCAACATCATTGATGTATACAGAGAAAAGAGTCGGCCCGAGAATTTAACCCTGTGGCACCCCCATAGAGACCGCCAGAGGTCCGGACAACAGGCCCTCCGATTTGACACACTGAACTCATTTGAGAAACCAAGGCTGTTGAGTCTGCCGATAAGATACTGGTGATTACAGCTGTACAGCTGCACAATACAGCTGCACAGTATTTTCTCTTATTGATGGCGGTTATGATATCGTTTAGGACCTTGAGCGTGGCTGAGGTGCACCCATGACCAGCTCGGAAACCAGATTGCATAGCGGAGAGGGTATGATGGGATTCGAAATGGTCGGTGATCTGTTTGTTAACTTGGCTTTCGAAGACCTTAGAAAAGCAGGGTAGGATAGATATAGGTCTGTAGCAGTTTGGGTCTAGAGTGTCTCCCCCTTGGAAGAGGGGGATGACCATGGCAGCTTTTCAATCTTTGGGGATCTCAGTCGATACGAAAGAGTGGTTGAACAGGCTAGTAATAGGGGTTGCAACAATTTCGGTCCAGATTGTCTAGCCCTGCTGAGTTGTAAGGGTCCAGATTTTGCAGCTCTTTCAGAACATCAGCTATCTGGATTTGGGTGAAGGAGAAATGGGGAGGCTTGGGAAAGTTGCTGTGGGGGGTGTGGGTTAGCCAGAGCTTTAGCCATAGCGTTAGCCAGAGCGTTAGCCAGAGTGTTAGCCATAGCGTTAGCCAGAGCTTTAGCCAGGGCTTTAGCCATATCGTTAGCCAGAGCTTTAGCCATAGCGTTAGCCAGAGCTTTGGCCATAGCGTTAGCCAGAGCATTAGCCATAGTGTCAGCCAGAGCTTTAGCCATAGCGTTAGCCATAGCGTTAGCCATAGCTTTAAAGGCCCCAAAGTGTGTTCATTCTGTTCATTCTCAGGCCATTCTAGAAATTTCACCAGTTAATCATATGTCCAATGGGAAGTTATGTGCTTGATTAGCCATTTATATGTTGAAGTAAGGGATTTTGAGGGATCTTCTGTGTACATTTATATCAATTAGATATAGGTCTGTAGGTCATTGAAGCACACTGAAGCTCATCTGAGTTATAATAACACACATTGATGCCCATAACCCATATCAGGGTTTAGATAGTCTCCTTAATCAGTTTATGGTCACTGATGCTAAACCACAACCTGCTTCGAAGGCAGTTATTCAGATCCTTTAGCTACACTACCAGTAGACTATAGGCTAATTAACTGTAGCTTTGTCCCTATCTGACCTGCTGTACGCTGGCTTTGCTTCTAGTCAAGGTTATTAACCTTATCGAGCAGTTATCATGAATAGTTATTAAGTCTATTAGAAATGTATACTAAACCATTTAGACTGTTTTAACCATCTATGATTAAAATAAGTTGTAAACTGTATACCAAGCTGATGAGTGGGGTCGTTTGTCCTCCCCAGGGGCCCATTGGACCAGCCGGTACTGAGGGAAGACAAGGAGAGAAGGGATCTAAGGTAAGACACGCACGCACGCACACACATTTCCATTCGAACAAAAGTGTAGGATTAGAGTTGATGTGATGGAGACAGGCGAAAGCCTCTCAGAACTTCCTGGTCTGTCAAAGCTGGCTTCTAATTGGTTGTCACAATGGTTTAATCCTCCAACCCCTTCATCCTATCTGACGGTAAATCCATGGATCTCCAATCCTCTGTGTCTGTTCTCATGGCTGATGGATGACATCTGGTGACTGAGTTTAGGCTCTGTGTGATTGTTGTAATTCCCAAATGCTTTTGAAAGGTGTTCTCTTTTTAGGGTGAATAGGACCGAATACTTTTTAATTAATTTTTTTCACCTTTATTTAGCCAGGTAGGCAAGTTGAGAACAAGTTCTCATTTACAATTGCGACCTGGCCAAGATAAAGTAAAGCAGCGCGACACAAACAACAACACAGAGTTACACATGGAGTAAAACAAACATACAGTCAATAACACAATAGAAATCTATATACAGTGTGTGCAAATGAGGTAAGATTAGGGAGGTAAGGCAATAAATAGGTTGTAGTTGCGAAGTAATTGCAATTAAGCAATTAAACACTGGAGTGATAGATGTGCAGAAGATGAATGTGCAAGTAGAGATACTGGGGTGCAAAGGAGAAAAAAATACTAATAGAATCCTCCTGAGAACTTCAGTTCTCATAACCGTTTAGAGCCAGTTTCATGTTTTTAGATGTTAGCTATGTAGTCAATTGTATTCAACTATATTCAACTATATTCAACTATATTCAACTGCTTTCAACTGTTTTCAACTATATTCAACTGTATTCAACTGTAGTCAACTGTAGTCAACTGTATTCAACTGTATTCAACTGTAGTCAACTGTAGTCAACTGTAGTCAACTATATTCAACTGTATTAAACTGTATTCAACTGTAGTCAACTGTATTCAACTGTAGTCAACTATATTCAGCTATATTCAACTGTATTAAACTGTATTCAACTGTAGTCAACTGTATTCAACTGTAGTCAACTATATTCAGCTATATTCAACTGTATTAAACTGTATTCAACTGTAGTCAACTATATTCAACTGTATTAAACTGTATTCAACTGTAGTCAACTATATTCAACTATATTCAACTATATTCAACTGTATTCAACTGTAGTCAACTGTATTCAACTGTAGTCAACTATATTCAGCTATATTCAACTGTATTAAACTGTATTCAACTGTAATCAACTATATTCAACTATATTCAACTATATTCAACAGTTTTTCCCACTTCATAAGTCTAAATTATAGATATATCTGTATTCTATACCTGTAAGATAAAGTGTGAAGATCAAAACGGATTTTAAAGTGGCTTATTTCTCTGGTTCCTCAGGCTATATAACGCATCCCTGGAAGGGAGTCATGCTCAATTTATTTAAATGTTGCTACTGTGTGGCTCCTCAATGAAGCTGAAGGTTTTGATACAGTGTATTACAGGGTGAGGCTGAAGGTTTTGATACAGTGTATTACAGGGTGAGGCTGAAGGTTTTGATACAGTGTATTACAGGGTGAGGCTGAAGGTTTTGATACAGTGTATTACAGGCTGAGGCTGAAGGTATTGATACAGTGTATTACAGAGTAAGGCTGAAGGTATTGATACAGTGTATTACAGAGTGAGGCTGAAGGTTTTGATACAGTGTATTACAGGATGAGGCTGAAGGTTTTGATACAGTGTATTACAGGGTGAGGCTGAAGGTATTGATACAGTGTATTACAGGGTGAGGCTGAAGGTATTGATACAGTGTATTACAGAGTGAGGCTGAAGGTTTTGATACAGTGTATTACAGGATGAGGCTGAAGGTTTTGATACAGTGTATTACAGGGTGAGGCTGAAGGTATTGATACAGTGTATTACAGGGTGAGGCTGAAGGTTTTGATACAGTGTATTACAGGGTGAGGCTGAAGGTTTTGATACAGTGTATTACAGAGTGAGGCTGAAGGTATTGATACAGTGTATT